>NC_091155.1:52659118-52858947 GCF_040958095.1 Procambarus clarkii
GGGGTGTGTGTGTGTGTGTGGTGTGGGAAAAAAAAAGAAAAAAAAAGTAGTAGTTAGTAAACAGTTGATTGACAGTTGAGAGGCGGGCCGAAAGAGCAAAGCTCAACCCCCGTAAAAACACAACTAGTAAACACACACACGCACACACGCACACACACACACACACACACACACACACACACACACACACACACACACACACACACACACAGCAAAACACTGGTTGGGGTCTCGAGCAACACGCTGGCAGGGGTCTCCATCAACACACTGGCAGGGGTCTCCATCAACACACTGGCAGGGGTCTCCAGCAACACACTGGCAGGGGTCTCCAGCAACACGCTGGCAGGGGTCTCCATCAACACACTGGCAGGGGTCTCCAGCAACACACTGGCAGGGGTCTCCATCAACACATTGGCAGGGGTCTCCAGCAACACACTGGCAGGGGTCTCCAGCAACACACTGGCAGGGGTCTCCAGCAACACGCTGGCAGGGGTCTCCATCAACACATTGGCAGGGGTCTCCAGCAACACACTGGCAGGGGTCTCCATCAACACATTGGCAGGGGTCTCCAGCAACACACTGGCAGGGGTCTCCATCAACACACTGGCAGGGGTCTCCAGCAACACACTGGCAGGGGTCTCCAGCAACACACTGGCAGGGGTCTCCATCAACACACTGGCAGGGGTCTCCAGCAACACACTGGCAGGGGTCTCCATCAACACACTGGCAGGGGTCTCCATCAACACACTGGCAGAGGTCTCCAGCAACACACTGGCAGAGGTCTCCAGCAACACACTGGCAGGGGTCTCCAGCAACACACTGGCAGGGGTCTCCAGCAACACACTGGCAGAGATCTCCAGCAACACACTGGCAAAGGGGTCTCCAGCAACACACTGGCAGGGGGTCTCCAGCAACACACTGGCAGGGGTCTCCAGCAACACACTGGCAAGGGTCTCCAGCAACACACTGGCAGAGGTCTCCAGCAACACACTGGCAGGGGTCCTCCAGCAACACACTGGCAGGGGTCCTCCAGCACACACTGGCAGGGTCTCCATCAACTACACTTGGCAGAGGTCTCCAGCAACACACTGGCAGAGGTCTCCAGCAACACACTGGCAGAGGTCTCCAGCACACAACTGGCAGAGGTCTCCAGCAACACACTGGCAGGGTTCTCCAGCAATACACTGGCAAAGGGTCTCCAGCAACACACTGGCAGAGGTCTCCAGCAACACACTGGCAGGGGTCTCCAGCACACACTGGCAGGGGTCTCCAGCAACACACTGCAGGGGTCTCCAGCAACACACTTGCAGGGGTCTCAGCAACCTACATGGCAGGGTCTCCAGCAACACACTGGCAGGGGTCTCCATCAACACACTGGCAGGGGTCTCCAGCAACACACTGGCAGGGGTCTCCATCAACACACTGGCAGGGGTCTCCATCAACACACTGGCAGGGGTCTCCAGCAACACACTGGCAGGGGTCTCCAGCAACACACTGCCAGAGGTCTCCAGCAACACACTGGCAGGGGGTCTCCAGCAACACGCTGGCAGGGGTCTCCATCAACACACTGGCAGGGGTCTCCAGCAACACACTGGCAGGGGTCTCCATCAACACACTGGCAGGGGTCTCCATCAACACACTGGCAGGGGTCTCCAGCACACACTGGCAGGGGTCTCCAGCAACACACTGGCAGAGGTCTCCAGCAACACACTGGCAGAGGTCTCCAGCAACACACTGGCAGGGGTCTCCAGCAACACGCTGGCAGGGATCTCCAGCAACACACTGGCAGGGGTCTCCAGCAACACACTGGCAGGGGTCTCCATCAACACACTGGCAGGGGTCTCCATCAACACACTGGCAGGGGTCTCCAGCAACACACTGGCAGGGGTCTCCATCAACACACTGGCAGGGGTCTCCATCAACACACTGGCAGGGGTCTCCAGCAACACACTGGCAGGGGTCTCCAGCAACACACTGGCAGGGGTCTCCAGCAACACACTGGCAGGGGTCTCCAGCAACACACTGGCAGGGGTCTCCAGCAACACACTGGCAGAGGTCTCCAGCAACACACTGGCAGGGGTCTCCAGCAACACACTGGCAGAGGTCTCCAGCAACACACTGGCAGAGGTCTCCAGCAACACACTGGCAGGGGTCTCCAGCAACACACTGGCAGGGGTCTCCAGCAACACACTGGCAGGGGTCTCCATCAACACACTGGCAGGGGTCTCCATCAACACACTGGCAGGGGTCTCCAGCAACACACTGGCAGGGGTCTCCAGCAACACACTGGCAGAGGTCTCCAGCAACACACTGGCAGGGGTCTCCAGCAACACGCTGGCAGGGGTCTCCATCAACACACTGGCAGGGGTCTCCAGCAACACACTGGCAGGGGTCTCCATCAACACACTGGCAGGGGTCTCCATCAACACACTGGCAGGGGTCTCCAGCAACACACTGGCAGGGGTCTCCAGCAACACACTGGCAGAGGTCTCCAGCAACACACTGGCAGAGGTCTCCAGCAACACACTGGCAGGGGTCTCCAGCAACACGCTGGCAGGGGTCTCCAGCAACACACTGGCAGGGGTCTCCAGCAACACACTGGCAGGGGTCTCCATCAACACACTGGCAGGGGTCTCCATCAACACACTGGCAGGGGTCTCCAGCAACACACTGGCAGGGGTCTCCATCAACACACTGGCAGGGGTCTCCATCAACACACAGGCAGGGGTCTCCAGCAACACACTGGCAGGGGTCTCCAGCAACACACTGGCAGGGGTCTCCAGCAACACACTGGCAGAGGTCTCCAGCAACACACTGGCAGGGGTCTCCAGCAACACACTGGCAGGGGTCTCCAGCAACACACTGGCAGGGGTCTCCAGCAACACGCTGGCAGAGGTCTCCAGCAACACACTGGCAGGGGTCTCCAGCAACACACTGGCAGAGGTCTCCAGCAACACGCTGGCAGAGGTCTCCAGCAACACACTGGCAGGGGTCTCCAGCAACACACTGGCAGGGGTCTCCAGCAACACACTGGCAGGGGGTCTCCAGCAACACACTGGCAGGGGTCTCCAGCAACACACTGGCAGGGGTCTCCAGCAACACACTGGCAGGGGTCTCCAGCAACACACTGGCAAGGGTCTCCAGCAACACACTGGCAGGGGTCTCCAGCAACACACTGGCAGGGGTCTCCAGCAACACACTGGCAGGGGTCTCCAGCAACACACTGGCAGGGATCTCCAGCAACACACTGGCAGGGGTCTCCAGCAACACACTGGCAGGGGTCTCCAGCAACACACTGGCAGGGGTCTCCATCAACACACTGGCAGGGGTCTCCAGCAACACACTGGCAGGGGTCTCCATCAACACACTGGCAGGGGTCTCCAGCAACACACTGGCAGGGGTCTCCAGCAACACACTGGCAGGGGTCTCCAGCAACACGCTGGCAGGGGTCTCCAGCAACACACTGGCAGAGGTCTCCAGCAACACACTGGCAGAGGTCTCCAGCAACACACTGGCAGGGGTCTCCAGCAACACACTGGCAGGGGTCTCCAGCAACACACTGGCAGGGGTCTCCAGCAACACACTGGCAGGGGTCTCCAGCAACACACTGGCAGGGGTCTCCAGCAACACGCTGGCAGGGGTCTCCAGCAACACACTGGCAGGGGTCTCCAGCAACACACTGGCAGAGGTCTCCAGCAACACACTGGCAGGGGTCTCCAGCAACACACTGGCAGGGGTCTCCAGCAACACACTGGCAGAGGTCTCCAGCAACACACTGGCAGGGGTCTCCAGCAACACACTGGCAGGGGTCTCCAGCAACACACTGGCAGAGGTCTCCAGCAACACACTGGCAGGGGTCTCCAGCAACACACTGGCAGGGGTCTCCAGCAACACACTGGCAGGGGTCTCCAGCAACACACTGGCAGAGGTCTCCAGCAACACACTGGCAGAGGTCTCCAGCAACACACTGGCAGAGGTCTTCAGCAACACACTGGCAGAGGTCTCCAGCAACACACTGGCAGAGGTCTCCAGCAACACACTGGCAGAGGTCTCCAGCAACACACTGGCAGAGGTCTCCAGCAACACACTGGCAGGGGTCTCCAGCAACACACTGGCAGGGGTCTCCAGCAACACACTGGCAGAGGTCTCCAGCAACACACTGGCAGAGGTCTCCAGCAACACACTGGCAGAGGTCTCCAGCAACACACTGGCAGAGGTCTCCAGCAACACACTGGCAGGGGTCTCCAGCAACACACTGGCAGGGGTCTCCAGCAACACACTGGCAGAGGTCTCCAGCAACACACTGGCAGAGGTCTCCAGCAACACACTGGCAGAGGTCTCCAGCAACACACTGGCAGAGGTCTCCAGCAACACACTGGCAGAGGTCTCCAGCAACACACTAGCAGAGGTCTCCAGCAACACACTGGCAGGGGTCTCCAGCAACACACTGGCAGAGGTCTCCAGCAACACACTGGCAGAGGTCTCCAGCAACACACTGGCAGAGGTCTCCAGCAACACACTGGCAGGGGTCTCCAGCAACACACTGGCAGGGGTCTCCAGCAACACACTGGCAGAGGTCTCCAGCAACACACTGGCAGGGGTCTCCAGCAACACACTGGCAGAGGTCTCCAGCAACACACTGGCAGAGGTCTCCAGCAACACACTGGCAGAAGTCTTTCACGCTTTAACCGACGATTTACCCGACGATTTACCCGACGATTATGTACAGTCCGACCATTTAATTTTCATTTATGGTATGGTAAAAGTAAAGACGATTATGGTCGACGAACATGTTCGGATAGAACATATTCTTAACCCGGATAGACCTGCGTTCGAGCCTGTCGCAACCGATGCAACTACAGGGCACAGATAGATTTCTGTGATGTCCTCTCCTGTAGGAGCATCAGTTTCGATAGATTCTCTGGATAGCCGAAGATTGATTGACGTCAATCAATATCATATAACATCAAATCAATCATATAATCATATAATATCAAATATAAAATCAAAACAATAAATGGTTTTACCATTTATTTTCATTTATGATCGGTCCATTTACCCGACCCGATTTACCCATCTATCTAATCTAAATATTACCCATATTTACCCATTTGTATCGATTTACCCGACGGTTTACTCGACGATTTACCCGACAGTTTACAATGACGGTTTACCCGACGGTTTACTCGACGGTTTACAATGACGATTTACCAGACGGTTTACAATGACGGTTTACCCGATAGTTTACAATGACGGCTTAACCGACGGTTTACCCGACGGTTTACAATGACGGTTTACCCGACGTGTTTAGTTTACAGTTTTCACGTCAGTTATCATGAGAACAGATTTTAGACTATTTTATTTTATTTTACTTACACGACGGGTAAACCCCGTCGGGTTTACCTGTCGGGTTTACCCGTTTTTACACGGGTAAAAAACGGGTAAAAATTATCCGACGATTTACGCGACGATTTACGCGACGATTTACGCGACGATTTACGCGACGATTTACCCGACGATTTACGCGACGATTTACGCGACGATTTACCCGACGATTTACCCGACGATTTACCCGACGATTTACCCGACGATTTACGCGACGATTTACCCGACGATTTACCCGACGATTTACCCGACGATTCATTCGGCGATTTATTTATTCATTTTTATTTATTTATTTATTTTTATTTATTTATATATTTATATTTTTATTTTTTATTTTTTATTTATTTTTATTTATGCAACGCTTAATTCGTCGCTTTATTATTCTATTGTTATTTTATTATTCTATTATTTATTATTCTATTATTATTAATATGTTTATTATTATACAATATACTATTATACGGCGTATATATATACAAGATACTATATACATTATACGGCGATACATGCGGCGATACATGCGGGCGATACATGCGGCGATACATGCGGCGATACATGCGGCGATACTGCGGCGATACATGCGGCGATACATGCGGCGATACATGCGGCGATACATGCGGCGATACATGCGCGATACATGCGGCGATACATGCGGCGATACATGCGGCGATACATGCGGCGATACATGCGGCGATACATGCGGCGATACATGCGGCGATACATGCGGCGATACATGCGGCGATACATGCGCGATACATGCGGCGATACATGCGGCGATACATGCGGCGATACATGCGGCGATACATGCGGCGATACATGCGGCGATACATGCGGCGATACATGCGGCGATACATGCGGCGATACATGCGGCGATACATGCGGCGATACATGCGGCGATACATGCGGCGATACATGCGGCGATACATGCGGCGATACATGCAGGCGATACATGCGGCGATACATGCGGCGATACATGCGGCGATACATGCGGCGATACATGCGGCGATACATGCGGCGATACATGCGGCGATACATGCGGCGATACATGCGGCGATACATGCGGCGATACATGCGGCGATACATGCGGCGATACATGCGGCGATACATGCGGCGATACATGCGGCGATACATGCGGCGATACATGCGGCGATACATGCGGCGATACATGCGGCGATACATGCGGCGATACATGCGGCGATACATGCGGCGATACATGCGGCGATACATGCGGCGATACATGCGGCGATACATGCGGCGATACATGCGGCGATACATGCGGCGATACATGCGGCGATACATGCGGCGATACATGCGGCGATACATGCGGCGATACATGCGGCGATACATGCGGCGATACATGCGGCGATACATGCGGCGATACATGCGGCGATACATGCGGCGATACATGCGGCGATACATGCGGCGATACATGCGGCGATACATGCGGCGATACATGCGGCGATACATGCGGCGATACATGCGGCGATACATGCGGCGATACATGCGGCGATACATTCGGCGATACATGCGGCGATACATGCGGCGATACATGCGGCGATACATTCGGCGATACATTCGGCGATACATGCGGCGATACATGCGGCGATACATGCGGCGATACATGCGGCGATACATTCGGCGATACATTCGGCGATACATTCGGCGATACATTCGGCGATACATGCGGCGATACATGCGGCGATACATGCGGCGATACATGCGGCGATACATGCGGCGATACATGCGGCGATACATGCGGCGATACATGCGGCGATACATGCGGCGATACATGCGGCGATACATGCGGCGATACATGCGGCGATACATGCGGCGATACATGCGGCGATACATGCGGCGATACATGCGGCGATACATTCGGCGATACATTCGGCGATACATTCGGCGATACATTCGGCGATACATTCGGCGATACATTCGGCGATACATTCGGCGATACATTCGGCGATACATTCGGCGATACATTCGGCGATACATTCGGCGATACATTCGGCGATACATTCGGCGATACATTCGGCGATACATTCGGCGATACATTCGGCGATACATTCGGCGATACATTCGGCGATACATTCGGCGATACATTCGGCGATACATGCGGCGATACATGCGGCGATACATGCGGCGATACATGCGGCGATACATGCGGCGATACATGCGGCGATACATGCGGCGATACATGCGGCGATACATGCGGCGATACATGCGGCGATACATGCGGCGATACATGCGGCGATACATGCGGCGATACATGCGGCGATACATGCGGCGATACATGCGGCGATACATTCGGCGATACATTCGGCGATACATTCGGCGATACATGCGGCGATACATTCGGCGATACATTCGGCGATACATTCGGCGATACATTCGGCGATACATTCGGCGATACATTCGGCGATACATTCGGCGATACATTCGGCGATACATTCGGCGATACATGCGGCGATACATGCGGCGATACATTCGGCGATACATTCGGCGATACATTCGGCGATACATTCGGCGATACATTCGGCGATACATTCGGCGATACATTCGGCGATACATTCGGCGATACATGCGGCGATACATTCGGCGATACATTCGGCGATACATTCGGCGATACATGCGGCGATACATTCGGCGATACATTCGGCGATACATTCGGCGATACATTCGGCGATACATGCGGCGATACATTCGGCGATACATGCGGCGATACATGCGGCGATACATGCGGCGATACATGCGGCGATACATTCGGCGATACACGACCTGACCCGACACGACCTGACCCGACACGACCTGACCCGACACGACCTGACCCGACCTGACCTCGCCTTACCTAATCTAACTCGGGTCCAGGTGTGGGTCCGTGGGCCCCCGGACTTCCACCCTTCCCCACATCCCAGGGTCAGGTCAGGTCAGGTCAAGTTTTAGCTACCCAGAGACCTCACAGTCGAGATGGACGGACGCAGCTACAGGACGGGACACACACAAATCTGTGCCCTGTAGTTACACCGTTTTGACAGACTCGAACACACGTCAGTTCTCATGAGAACATATTCCCATCCGACTAGGCCATTCTGGGGTCGCCAAGTTTTCCAAAGCTGGTTCTTATATTTATATTGAGTAATTTGGTAACATGTCGTCGGCGGTTTAATGCTCCAATATTCCAGCTGAACAAAATATATATTTGGCTGCAACAGTTAACTTTGATACGTTTGAGTAAATAATATCTGTAATTATTGTATTTGGGCGTTAATAAACAGGGTAAAGCTCCGACGTAAATTTGCCTGGCGTGGATGGGTTTTTGTTTGGGCTATTTGAGGAGGAGGAGGAGGATGACGTCTTGACTGGAAGCTGAAGGGGGAGTGTGAAGCCCAGAAGGAGACCAACACGTTGATAACTTAGACATTATTGTGGGCATCTTTCGACATTTAAATTAATATACACGGAAGTAAAATTTAAAGAGAGAAACTCGAGTGTTTTTTTGACTCATGAAGGTTAATAATTTACTAACTTTTATGGTACTGAAAGGGACTATTTTCACTTTGTGAGAGAAGTTGTAGGAATTGTGGTAAGCTATTAGTTAGAAAAAAAGGGCAATCAACATTGTAAGAGTTTTTTCTCCTTATCTGCAGAGTAGGAGTGAGGACAGCTAATTTATACAAACAGGCTGTTACCGTTCTCTCGCTGTCTCTCTCTCTCATCTTCCTCTGATCTTCCTCTCTTCTGTTCTCTTTCTGACTTTGTATGTTATGCCTGTTTCTTTCTCTGTATTTCTGCCTCTCTCGCTCTCCCATGATACCAGTTCACAACATGATGACTAACTCCTGGCTACCAATTTACTGCTAGGTGAACAGATGCATTTAATGAGAGGAAATGTGCCCAAACATTTTATGTCGTGAACGGCTTAGTAGGTCCAATTACTACCCTACCCCACGATACAACCCCACAACATGCTGACTAAGTACTGGGTTCATATTTACTGCTAGGTGAACAGATGCATTAGGTGAGAGGAAATGTGCCCAGCAGCCATTTCTGCAGCCACTGGTAATCGAACATAGAATTCCGGATTTTGAGTCAACAATGAACACGTAAAACTTTCATATTTGTCGAAGTTTGAGTATATGTGTGCATGTGTGGCTTACTCTCTCTGTCTCCATGTCTTCCTCTCTCTATACATATCTTTCTCTTTATCTCATTATATATCATAAAACAGTTAAACTTCGATATTTCTGGTACGTACAGACTCTATCAGGAATAAATGTGGTTCACAAGGATTCTCTCACACATGTTACTGGAACACAGATACTCTCACCTTCATATGTCAGTCATGGTTTAGGTAATGACATCTAACATCATCATTTAGGTAATGACATCAGTGTTATGAGTAGGCATAGGGTCATCAAGTGCAAAACCACCTGGGTTTTGCACTTTATATTTGCATATACTTCTGTAGGGAATTCTATTGCGAACACAATGTTACCAAAATGAAAGACCTAGGACGAGAATTGAGATGTCCAAAGTGAAGAGAGTGTACACATTTTATTGCTCTTGCGCGGTTCTGGGTAATACGCTCTTACTTTCTCACTTTCTCGCTGGGCTTAATATGCATTTAGTCTTGTAGATAATTCTATTGCGAACACATTGATACCAAATTGAAAAACCTAGGACGAGAAATGAGATGACAAAGGGAAAAGAGAATACACTTTTCAGTGTATTCTGAAAAGTGATGAAAAGTGAAAAGTGAAATACCCAAATGAAAGCCCTAGGACGGGAATTGAGGTGACAAAAGTGAAAAAAGTGTTCACATTTTATCGCTCTTGTGTGCTAGCGGGTAACAAGCACTCACTTTCTCTGTTTGTTGTGGATGGTACGCCAGGCTTTTGGTCTTTATATGCCGTTAGTCCTGTAGAGAATTCTATTTCGAACACAATGATACCAAATTAAAAAACCTTGGACGAGAATTGAGGTGACAAAGTTGAAAACATAATTTTTTTCAGAATTACCACTCGCTCCCGGAAACACTGAGGCCCACCTTAGGTAGTGTGGGTCGGGCGCACGCAATGCAATAAAGTGCTAGGTAAATAAACATGCCTCCACGCTGCCCATAACACACACACATTCCCAAATAACTGTCCATAACACACACACACATTTCCAAATAACTGCCCACAACACACACATATGCCTCCATGCTGCCAATAACAAACACACATCCCCATGCTGCCATAACACACACACACACACACACACACACACACACACACACACACACACACACACACACACACACACACACACACACACACACACACACACACACACACATGCCCCCCATGCTGCCCATAGCACATACTCGTATGACCCCATACAGCTCATAACAAATGCATGCTTTAATACATGCCATAACACACGCATGCACCCCCATCCTGCCCATAACACACGCATGCACCCCCATCCTGCCCATAACACACACACACATATGCCTCCATGATTTCCCATAACACACAATGGTTAATGTAATGAAGATAGGTGTAGGGAGCAGGAGACCAGATACAAGGTATCATTTGGGAGATGAAATACTTCAAGAGTCAAAGAGAGAGAAAGACCTGGGGGTTGATATCACGCCAGACCTGTCCCCTGAAGCTCATATCAAGAGGATAACATCAGCGGCATATGCCAGGTTGGCTAACATAAGAACTGCCTTTAGAAACTTGTGTAAGGAATCATTCAGAACTTTGTATATCCCATATGTCAGACAAATCCTGGAGTATACTGCTTCAGCATGGAGTCCATAGCTATTCAAGCATAAGACTAAACTGGAAAAGGTTCAAAGGTTTGTCACCAGACTAGTACCCGGACTGAGGAGTATGAGCTACGAGGAGAGACTACGGGAATTAAACCTCACGTCACTGGGAGACAGAAGAGTTAGGGGGGCGGGGGCATGATCACCACATACAAGTTTCTCAGAGGAATTGATAGGGTAGATAAAGACACTATTTAACACCAGAAGCACACGCACTAGGGGACACAGGTGGAAAGTGAGTGCCTAAATGAGCCATAGAGACATTAGGAAGAATTTCTTCAGTGTCAGAGTAGTTGACAAATGGATTGCATTAGGAAGTGATGTGGTGAAGGCTGACTCCATACACAGTATGGAGTCATACTGAGGGCCTGGTAGCCCACCAGGCACACCCATGGTAGCCATGGAGTCATCGGGGGCCTGGTAGCCTGGTGGATAGCGCGCAGGACGAGTAATTCTGTGGCGCGGGTTCGATTTCCGCACCAGGCAGAAACAAATGGGCAAAGTTTCTTTCACCCTGAAAGCCCCTGTTACCTAGCAGTAAATAGGTACCTGGGAGTTAGTCTGCTGTCAAGGGCTGCTTCTTGGTGTGTGTGTGTGTGTGTGTGTGTGGTTTGAAAAAAAGTAGTTAGTAAACAGTTGATTGACGGTTCAGAGGCGGGCCGAAAGAGCAAAGCTCAACCACCGCAAACACAACTAGGTGAATGCAACTAGGTGAATACAGTTTCAAGTGTAGATATGATTGAGCCCAGAAGGCTCAGGAACCTGTACACCAGTTGATTGATAGTTGAGAGGTGGAACCAAAGAGCCAGAGTTCAAGCCCCGCAAGCACAAATAGGTGAGTACAAATAGGTGAGTACATGCTGCCCATTACACTCACCATAACATGACCCTATACCTACTCATAACACACACATAGGCCTCCATGCTGCCCATTACACTCACCATAACATGACCCTATGCCTACTCATAACACACACATAGGCCTCCATGCTGCCAATAACACACATGCCCGCATGATGCACATAACAAATATACACATGACCCCATGATGCCGATAGCACACACACACATGCCTCAATTCTTGCCATAACACACACACACACACACACACACACACACACACACACACACACACACACACACACACACACACACACACACACACACACACACACACACACACACATGCCCCAAGCCTACCCATAACACACAACCACATAGACCCAATACTGCCCATTACATACACATATGCCCCAATGTCTGCTGCCTATAACACACACACACATGCCCCCATGCTGCACATAACACGTACACATATGACCACCATGCTGCCCACAACAAACACACATACCTAAATGCTTGACATTACATAAACATGCCCCCCCGTCTTGCCCATAACACACACATATGTCCTTCATACTGTGCATAACCCACAAACACATATTCCCCCAAGCTTGCCCTTAACATTCACGCCAAGGGAAGTGAACACCACGCTAAGGTTAGTGAACACCACGCTAAGGTTAGTGAACGCCACGTTAAGGTTAGTGAACGCCACGCCAAGGGTAGTGAACACCACGCCAAGGGTAGTGAACGTCACGCCATGGGTAGTGAACACCACGCCAAGGGTAGTGAACGCCACGCCAAGGGTAGTGAACACCACGCCAAGGGTAGTGAACGTCACGCCATGGGTAGTGAACACCACGCCAAGGGTAGTGAACGCCACGCTAAGGTTAGTGAACGCCACACCAAGGGTAGTGAACGCCACACCAAGGGTAGTGAACACCACGCTAAGGGTAGTGAACACCACGCCAAGGGTAGAGAACACCACGCTAAGGGTAGTGAACACCACGCCAAGGGTAGAGAACACCACGCCAAGGGTAGTGAACACCACGCCAAGGGTAGTGAACACCACGCCAAGGGTAATGAACACTACGCCAAGGGTAGAGAACACCATGCCAAAGGTAGTGAACACCACGCCAAGGGTAGTGAACACCACGCCAAGGGTAGTGAACAGCACGCTAAGGGTAGTGAACACCACGCTAAGAATAGTGAACACCACGCCCAAAGTAGTGAACACCACGCCAAGGGTAGAGAACACCACGCCAAGGGTAGTGAACACCACGCCAAGGGTAGTGAACACCACGCCAAGGGTAATGAACACTACGCCAAGGGTAGTGAACACCATGCCAAAGGTAGTGAACACCACGCCAAGGGTAGTGAACACCACGCCAAGGGTAGTGAACACCACGCTAAGAATAGTGAACACCACGCTAAGGGTAGTGAACACCACGCCCAAAGTAGTGAACACCACGCTAAGGGTAGTGACCACCACGCTAAGGGTAGTGAACACCACGCTAAGGGTAGAGAACACCACGCCAAAGGTAGTGAACATCACGCTAAGGGTAGTGAACAATATGCCAAGATTAGTGAACACCACGCCAAGGGTAGTGAACACCACGCCAAGGGTAGTGAACTCCACGCTAAAGGTAGTGAACATTACGCTAAGAGTAGTGAACACCACGCCAAGGGCAGTAAACACCAGGCCAAGGGTAGTGAACACCATGCTAAGGATAGTGAACATTACGCCAAGGATAATGAACACCATGCCAAGGGAAGTGAACACCATGCCAAGGGTAGTGAACACCAGGAAAAGGGTAGTGAACACCACGCCAGGAGTAGTGAACTCCACGCTATGAGTAGTGAACACCACGCCAAGGGCAGTAAACACCAGGCCAAGGGTAGTGAACACCATGCTAAGGGTAGTGAACATTACGCCAAGGATAGTGAACACCATGCCATGGGAAGTGAACACCATGCCAAGGGTAATGAACACCACGTCAAGAGTAGTGAACACCACGCCAAGGGTATTGAACACCACGCCAAGGGTAGTGAACACCACGCTAAGGGTAGTGAACACCACGTCAAGGGTAGTGAACACCACGCCAAGGGTAGTGCACACCACGCTAAGGGTAGTGAACACCACGTGAAGGGTAGTGAACACCACGCCAAGGGTAGTGAACACCACGCTAAGGGTAGTGAACACCACGCCAAGGGTAGTGAACAACACGACAAGGGTAGTGCACACCATGCCAAGGGTAGTGAACACCATGCCAAGGGTAGTGAATACCACGCAAAGGTAGTGAACACCACGCCAAGGGTAGTGAACACCAAGCCAAGGGTAGTGAACACCATGCCAAGGGCAGTGAACACCACGCGAAGGGTAGTGAGCACCACGCCAAGTGTAGTGAACACCACGCCAAGGGTAGTGAACACTAGGCAAAGGGTAGTGAACATCACCGCAAGGGGAGTGAACACCACACAAAAGGTAGTGAACACCATGTCAAGGGTAGTGAACATCATGCCAAGGGTAGTGAACACAACGCTAAGGGTAGTGAACACCCCGCCAAGGGTAGTGAACATCACTCCAAGGGTAGTGAACACCATGTTAAGGGTAGGGAACACCACGCCAAGGGTAGTGAACAACATCCCAAGAGTAGTGAACACCAATCCATGGGTAGTAAACACCATGCTAAGGGTAGTGAACACAACGCCAAGGGTACTTTACACCACACCAAGGGTAGTGAACACCACGTCAAGGGTAGTGAACACCATGCCAAGGGACGTGAACAACACGCCAAGGGTAATGAACACCACACCAAGGGTACTGAACACCACGTCATGGGTAGTGAACACCACGCCAAAAGTAGTGAACACTACACAAGAGGTAGTGAACACCACACCAAGGGTAGTGAACTCCACGTCAAGGTTAGTGAAAACCGTGCTAATAGTAGTGAACACCGTGCCAAGGGTATTGAACACTTTGCCAAGGGTAGTGAACACCATGCCACAAGTAGTGAACACCACGCCATGGGTAGTGAACACCAAATCAAGGGTAGTGAACACCATGCCAAGGGTAGTGAACACCACGCTAAGGGTAGTGAACACCAGTCGAACAGTAGTGAACACCATGCCAAGGGTAGTGAACACCACGCCAAGTGATAATGAACATCACGCCAATGGTAGTGAATACCACGCCAAGGGTTATCTTGAGGTTATCTTGAGATGATTTCGGGCTTTTTAGTGTCCCCGCGGCCCGGTCCTCGACCAGGCCTTCACCCCCAGGAAGCAGCCCGTGACAGCTGACTAACACCCAGGTACCTATTTTACTGCTAGGTAACAGGGGCATAGGGTGAAAGAAACTCTGCCCATTGTTTCTCGCTGGCGCCCGGGATCGAACCCGGGACCACTGGATCACAAGTCCAGTGTGCTGTCCGCTCGGCCGACCGGCTCCCTTAGTGAACACTTAGGGTAGTGAACACCACGCCAAGGGAAGTGAACACCACGCAAAGGGTAGTGAACACCACGCAAAGGGTAATGAAAACCATGCCAAGGTTCGTGAACACCACGCCAAAGGGTAGTGAACACTACGCCAAGGGTAGTGAACACCACGCAAAGGGTAGTGAACACAACGCCAAGGGTAGTGAACACCACGCTAAGGATAGTGAACACCACGCCATGGGTAGTGAACACCACGCAAAGGGTAGTGAACACCATGCCAAGGTTAGTGAACACCACGCCAACGGTAGTGAACACAACGCCAAGGGTAGTGAACACCACACCAAGGGTAGTGAACACCACACCAAGGGTAGTGATCACCACGCTATGGGTAGTGAACCCCACGCTAAAGGTAGTGAACACCACACCAAGGGTAGTGAACACCACGCTAAAAATAGTGAACACCACGTCAAAGGTAGTGAACACATCGCCAAGGGTAGTGAACACCATGCCAAGAGTAGTGAACACCACGCCAAGGGTAGTGAACATCACGTTAAGGGTAGGGAACACCACGTTAGTGTAGTGAACACCACACCAAAGGTAGTGAACACTATGTCAGGAGTAGTGAACACCACGTAACGGGTAGTGAACACCCCGCCCAGGGTAGTGAACACCACGCCAGGAGTAGTGAACACTATGCCGAGATTAGTGAACACCACGCCAAGGGTAGTGATCACCAAACCAAGGGTAGTGAAAGCCATGCTAAGGGTAGTGAACACCACACTAAGGATAGTGAACACCACGTTAAGGATAGTGAACACCACGCTAAGTTCAGTGACCACCAAACCAAGGGTAGTGAACACCACGCCAAGTTCAGTGAACACCACGCCACGTTCAGTGAATACTACGCCAAGGGTAGTGAACACCACACCAAAGGTAGTGAACACCACGCCAAAGGTAGTGATCACAACGCCAAGGGTAGTGAATACGACGCCAAGGGTAGTGAACACCACGCCAAGGGCAGTGAACACTATGCCAAGGGTAGTGAAACACCATGCCAATGGTAGTGACCACCACGCCCAGGGTTGTGAACACCTCGTTAAGGATAGTGAACACCACGCCAGAGGTAGTGAACACCACGCCAAGGATAGTGAACACCAAGCCAAGGGTAATGAACACCACGCCAAGGGTAGTGAACATGACGCTATGGGTAGTGAACTCCACGCCAAGGGTAGTGAACACCACGCCAAGGGTAGTGAACAACATGCCAAGGGCAGTGAACACCACGCCAAGGATAGTGAACACCACGCCACGTGTAGTGAACACCACGCCAAGGGTAATGAACACCACGCTAAGGGAAGTGAACATCACGCTAAGTGGAGTGAACACCACAGAAAAGGTAGTGAACACCATGTCAAGTGTAGTGAACATCATGCCAAGGGTAATGAACACCACGCTAAGGGTAGTGAACACCACGCCAAGGGTAGTGAACACCACGCAAAGGGTAGTGAGCACAACGTAAAGGGTAGGGAACACCACGCAAAGGGTAGTGAACACCGTGCTAGGAAGGGAAAACCACGCCAAGGGTAGTGAACACTATGCCAAGTGTAATGAAAACCACACTAAGGGTAGTGAACTCCACGTCAAGGTTAGTGAAAAGCACGCTAAGGGTAGTGAACACCATGCCAAGCATATTGAACACTATGCCAAAGGAAGTGAACACCATGCCAGGGGTAGTGAACACCACGCCAGGGGTAGTGAACACCAAACCAAGGGTAGTGAACACCATGCCAAGGGTAGTGAACACCACGCCAAGGGTAGTGAACACCAGTCGAAGGGTAGTGAACACTATGCCAAGGGTAGTGAACACCACGCCAACGGTAGTGAACACAACGCCAAGGGTAGTGAACACCACACCAAGGGTAGTGAACACCACACCAAGGGTAGTGATCACCACGCTATGGGTAGTGAACCCCACGCTAAAGGTAGTGAACACCACACCAAGGGTAGTGAACACCACGCTAAAAATAGTGAACACCACGTCAAAGGTAGTGAACACATCGCCAAGGGTAGTGAACACCATGCCAAGAGTAGTGAACACCACGCCAAGGGTAGTGAACATCACGTTAAGGGTAGGGAACACCACGTTAGTGTAGTGAACACCACACCAAAGGTAGTGAACACTATGTCAGGAGTAGTGAACACCACGTAACGGGTAGTGAACACCCCGCCCAGGGTAGTGAACACCACGCCAGGAGTAGTGAACACTATGCCGAGATTAGTGAACACCACGCCAAGGGTAGTGATCACCAAACCAAGGGTAGTGAAAGCCATGCTAAGGGTAGTGAACACCACACTAAGGATAGTGAACACCACGTTAAGGATAGTGAACACCACGCTAAGTTCAGTGACCACCAAACCAAGGGTAGTGAACACCACGCCAAGTTCAGTGAACACCACGCCACGTTCAGTGAATACTACGCCAAGGGTAGTGAACACCACACCAAAGGTAGTGAACACCACGCCAAAGGTAGTGATCACAACGCCAAGGGTAGTGAATACGACGCCAAGGGTAGTGAACACCACGCCAAGGGCAGTGAACACTATGCCAAGGGTAGTGAACACCATGCCAATGGTAGTGACCACCACGCCCAGGGTTGTGAACACCTCGTTAAGGATAGTGAACACCACGCCAGAGGTAGTGAACACCACGCCAAGGATAGTGAACACCAAGCCAAGGGTAATGAACACCACGCCAAGGGTAGTGAACATGACGCTATGGGTAGTGAACTCCACGCCAAGGGTAGTGAACACCACGCCAAGGGTAGTGAACAACATGCCAAGGGCAGTGAACACCACGCCAAGGATAGTGAACACCACGCCACGTGTAGTGAACACCACGCCAAGGGTAATGAACACCACGCTAAGGGAAGTGAACATCACGCTAAGTGGAGTGAATACCACAGAAAAGGTAGTGAACACCATGTCAAGTGTAGTGAACATCATGCCAAGGGTAATGAACACCACGCTAAGGGTAGTGAACACCACGCCAAGGGTAGTGAACACCACGCAAAGGGTAGTGAGCACAACGTAAAGGGTAGGGAACACCACGTAAAGGGTAGTGAACACCGTGCTAGGAAGGGAAAACCACGCCAAGGGTAGTGAACACTATGCCAAGTGTAATGAAAACCACACTAAGGGTAGTGAACTCCACGTCAAGGTTAGTGAAAAGCACGCTAAGGGTAGTGAACACCATGCCAAGCATATTGAACACTATGCCAAAGGAAGTGAACACCATGCCAGGGGTAGTGAACACCACGCCAGGGGTAGTGAACACCAAACCAAGGGTAGTGAACACCATGCCAAGGGTAGTGAACACCACGCCAAGGGTAGTGAACACCAGTCGAAGGGTAGTGAACACTATGCCAAGGGTAGTGAACACCACGCCAAGGGTAGTGAATACCAAGCCAAGGGTAGTGAAGACAAGCAAAGGGAAGTGAACACTATGCCACGGGTAGCGAACACCATGCCAAGGGTAATGAACACCATGCCAATGGTAGTGAACACCACGCCAAGGGTAGTAAACACCACGCCAAGGGTAGTGAACACAACGCCAAGGGTAGTAAACACCACACTAAGGATAGTGAACACCACGCCAAGGGTAGTGAACACCACTCCCAAGGGTAGTGAACAGCATGCCAAGGGTAGTGAACACCACGTCAAGGGTAGTGAACACAACGCCAAGCGTAGTAGTCACCACGCTATGGGTAGTGAACACCACGCTAAAGGTAGTGAACACCACACCAAAGGTAGTGAACACCACGCCAAAAATAGTGAACACCACGTCAAAGGTAGTGAACACCACGCCAAGGGTAGTGAACACCATGCCAAGGTTTGTGAACACAACGCCAAGGGTAGTGAACACCACGCTAAAGATAGTGAACACCACGCCAAGGGTAGTGAACACCACGTCAAGGGTAGTGAACAGCATGCCAAGGGTAGTGAACACCACGTCAAGGGTAGTGAACACAACGTTAAGGGTAGTAGTCACCACGCTATAGGTAGTGAACACCACGCTAAAGGTAGTGAACACCACACCAAAGGTAGTGAACACCACGCCAAAAATAGTGAACACCACGTCAAAGGTAGTGAACACCACGCCAAGGGTAGTGAACACCATGCCAAGGTTTGTGAACACAACGCCAAGGGTAGTGAACACCACGCTAAGGATAGTGAACACCACGCCAAGGGTAGTGAACACCACGCAAAGGGTAGTGAACAGCATGCCAAGGGTAGTGAACACCACGTCAAGGGTAGTGAACACAACGCCAAGGGTAGTAGTCACCACGCTATGGGTAGTGAACACCACGCTATAGGTAGTGAACACCACACCAAAGGTAGTGAACACCACGCAAAAAATAGTGAACACCACGTCAAGGGTAGTGAACACCACGCCAAGGTTAGCGAACACCACGTTAAGGGTAGTGAACACCACGCTAAGGGTAGTGAACACCACACCAAAGGTAGTGAACACCACGCCAGGAGTAGTGAACACCACGTAACGGGTAGTAAACACCACGCCAAAGGTAGTGAACACCACGCTAGGAGTATTGAACACTATGCCAAGAGTAGTGAACACCACGCCAAGGGTAGTGATCACCATACCAAGAGTAGTGGAAGCCATGCTAAGGGTAGTGAACACCACACTAAGGATAGTGAACACCACGCCAAGTATAGTGAACACCAAACCAAGGGTAGTGAACACCACGCCAAGTTCAGAGAACACCACGCCACGTTCAGTGAATACCACGCCAAGGGTAGTGAACACCACACCAAGGGTAGTGAACACCACGCCAAGGTAGTGAACACAACGCCATGGTTAGTGAATGCGACGCCAAGGGTAGTGAACACCACGCCAAGGGTAGTGAACACCATGCTAAAGGTAGTGAACACCACGCCAAGAGTACTGAACACCACTCCAAGGGTAGTGAACACCACGTCAAGGGTAGTGAACACCATGCCAAGGGACGTGAACACGCCAAGGGTAATGAACACCGCACAAAGGGTAGTGAACACCTAGTCAAGGGTAGTGAACACCACGCCAAAAGTAGTGAACACTACACAAGAAGTAGTGAACACCACACCAAGAGTAGTGAACTCCACGTCAAGGTTAGTGAAAACCGTGCTAAGAGTAGTGAACACCGTGCCAAGGGTAATGAACACTATGCCAAGGGTAGTGAACACCATGCCAAAAGTAGTGAACACCACGCCAGGGGTAGTGAACACCACGCCAGGGGTAGTGAACACCACACCAAGAGTAGTGAACACCACGCCAAAGGTAGTGAACACAACGCCAAGGGTAGTTAATACGACGCCAAGGGTAGTGAACACCACGCCAAGGGCAGTGAACACTATGCCAAGGGTAGTGAACACCATGCCAAGGGTAGTGACCACCACGCCCAGAGTTGTGAACACCTCGTTAAGGATAGTGAACACCACGCCAGAGGTAGTGAACACCACGCCAAGGTTAGTGAACACCAAGCCAAGGGTAGTGAACAACATGCCAAGGGCAGTGAACACCACGCCAAGGATAGTGAACACCACGCCAAGTGTAGTGAACACCACGTCAAGGGTAATGAACACCACGCTAAGGGGAGTGAACATCACGCTAAGGGGAGTGAACACCACAGAAAAGGTAGTGAACACCATGTCAAGGGTAGTGAACATCATGCCAAGGGTAATGAACACCACGCCAAGGGTATGTGAACACCACGTCAAGGGTAGTGAACACCACGCAAAGTGTAGTGAACACAACGTAAACGGTAGGGAAAACCACGCAATGGGTAGTGAACACCGTGCTAGGAAGGGAACACCACGCCAAGGGTAGTGAACACCATGCCAAGTGTAATGAAAACCACACTAAGGGTAGTGAACTCCACGTCAAGGTTAGTGAAAAGAACGCTAAGGGTAGTGAACACCATGCCAAGCATATTGAACACTATGCCAAAGGAAGTGAACACCATGCCAGGGGTAGTGAACACCACGCCAGGGGTAGTGAACACCAAACCAAGGGTAGTGAACACCATGCCAAGGGTAGTGAACACCACGCCAAGGGTAGTGAACACCAGTCGAAGGGTAGTGAACACTATGCCAAGGGTAGTGAACACCACGCCAAGGGTAGTGAATACCAAGCCAAGGGTAGTGAAGACAAGCAAAGGGAAGTGAACACTATGCCACGGGTAGCGAACACCATGCCAAGGGTAATGAGCACCATGCCAATGGTAGTGAACACCACGCCAAGGGTAGTAAACACCACGCCAAGGGTAGTGAACACAACGCCAAGGGTAGTAAACACCACACTAAGGATAGTGAACACCACGCCAAAGGTAGTGAACACCACTCCCAAGGGTAGTGAACAGCATGCCAAGGGTAGTGAACACCACGTCAAGGGTAGTGAACACAAACGCCAAGGGTAGTAGTCACCACGCTATGGGTAGTGAACACCACGCTAAAGGTAGTGAACACACACCAAAGGTAGTGAACACCACGCCAAAAATAGTGAACACCACGTCAAAGGTAGTGAACACCACGCCAAGGGTAGTGAACACCATGCCAAGGTTTGTGAACACAACGCCAAGGGTAGTGAACACCACGCTAAGGATAGTGAACACCACGCCAAGGGTAGTGAACACCACGTCAAGGGTAGTGAACAGCATGCCAAGGGTAGTGAACACCACGTCAAGGGTAGTGAACACAACGTTAAGGGTAGTAGTCACCACGCTATAGGTAGTGAACACCACGCTAAAGGTAGTGAACACCACACCAAAGGTAGTGAACACCACGCGAAAAATAGTGAACACCACGTCAAAGGTAGTGAACACCACGCCAAGGGTAGTGAACACCATGCCAAGGTTTGTGAACACAACGCCAAGGGTAGTGAACACCACGCTAAGGATAGTGAACACCACGCCAAGGGTAGTGAACACCACGCAAAGGGTAGTGAACAGCATGCCAAGGGTAGTGAACACCACGTCAAGGGTAGTGAACACAACGCCAAGGGTAGTAGTCACCACGCTATGGGTAGTGAACACCACGCTATAGGTAGTGAACACCACACCAAAGGTAGTGAACACCACGCAAAAAAATAGTGAACACCACGTCAAGGGTAGTGAACACCACGCCAAGGTTAGTGAACACCACGTTAAGGGTAGTGAACACCACGCTAAGGATAGTGAACACCACACCAAGGTAGTGAACACCACGCCAAGGAGTAGTGAACACCACGTAACGGGTAGTAAACACCACGCCAAAGGTAGTGAACACCACGCTAGGAGTATTGAACACTATGCCAAGAGTAGTGAACACCACGCCAAGGGTAGTCACCATACCAAGGGTAGTGGAAGCCATGCTAAGGGTAGTGAACACCACACTAAGGATAGTGAACACCACGCCAAGTATAGTGAACACCAAACCAAGGGTAGTGAACACCACGCCAAGTTCAGAGAACACCACGCCACGTTCAGTGAATATCACGCCAAGGGTAGTGAACACCACACCAAGGGTAGTGAACACCACGCCAAAGGTAGTGAACACAACGCCATGGTTAGTGAATGCGACGCCAAGGGTAGTGAACACCACGCCAAGGGTAGTGAACACCATGCTAAAGGTAGTGAACACCACGCCAAGAGTACTGAACACCACTCCAAGGGTAGTGAACACCACGTCAAGGGTAGTGAACACCATGCCAAGGGACGTGAACACGCCAAGGGTAATGAACACCGCACAAAGGGTAGTGAACACCTAGTCAAGGGTAGTGAACACCACGCCAAAAGTAGTGAACACTACACAAGAGGTAGTGAACACCACACCAAGAGTAGTGAACTCCACGTCAAGGTTAGTGAAAACCGTGCTAAGAGTAGTGAACACCGTGCCAAGGGTAATGAACACTATGCCAAGGGTAGTGAACACCATGCCAAAAGTAGTGAACACCACGCCAGGGGTAGTGAACACCACGCCAGGGGTAGTGAACACCACACCAAGAGTAGTGAACACCACGCCAAAGGTAGTGAACACAACGCCAAGGGTAGTTAATACGACGCCAAGGGTAGTGAACACCACGCCAAGGGCAGTGAACACTATGCCAAGGGTAGTGAACACCATGCCAAGGGTAGTGACCACCACGCCCAGAGTTGTGAACACCTCGTTAAGGATAGTGAACACCACGCCAGAGGTAGTGAACACCACGCCAAGGTTAGTGAACACCAAGCCAAGGGTAGTGAACAACATGCCAAGGGCAGTGAACACCACGCCAAGGATAGTGAACACCACGCCAAGTGTAGTGAACACCACGTCAAGGGTAATGAACACCACGCTAAGGGAAGTGAACATCACGCTAAGGGGAGTGAACACCACAGAAAAGGTAGTGAACACCATGTCAAGGGTAGTGAACATCATGCCAAGGGTAATGAACACCACGCCAAGGGTAGTGAACACCACGTCAAGGGTAGTGAACACCACGCAAAGGGTAGTGAACACAACGTAAACGGTAGGGAAAACCACGCAATGGGTAGTGAACACCGTGCTAGGAAGGGAACACCACGCCAAGGGTAGTGAACACCATGCCAAGTGTAATGAAAACCACACTAAGGGTAGTGAACTCCACGTAAAGGTTAGTGAAAAGCACGCTAAGGGTAGTGAACACCATGCCAAGCATATTGAACACTATGCCAAAGGAAGTGAACACCATGCCAGGGGTAGTGAACACCACGCCAGGGGTAGTGAACACCAAACCAAGGGTAGTGAACACCATGCCAAGGGTAGTGAACACCACGCCAAGGGTAGTGAACACCAGTCGAAGGGTAGTGAACACTATGCCAAGGGTAGTGAACACCACGCCAAGGGTAGTGAATACCAAGCCAAGGGTAGTGAAGACAAGCAAAGGGAAGTGAACACTATGCCACGGGTAGCGAACACCATGCCAAGGGTAATGAGCACCATGCCAATGGTAGTGAACACCACGCCAAGGGTAGTAAACACCACGCCAAGGGTAGTGAACACAACGCCAAGGGTAGTAAACACCACACTAAGGATAGTGAACACCACGCCAAGGGTAGTGAACACCACTCCCAAGGGTAGTGAACAGCATGCCAAGGGTAGTGAACACCACGTCAAGGGTAGTGAACACAACGCCAAGGGTAGTGATCACCATACCAAGGGTAGTGAACCATGCTAAAGGTAGTGAACACCACACCAAGGATAGTGAACACCACGCCAAAGTGAACACCACGGGTAGTGAACACCACGCCAAGTAGTGAACACCATGCCAAGGTTGTGAACACACGCCAAGGGTAGTGAACACCATGCCAAGGTAGTGAACACACGCCAAGGGTAGTGAACACCACGCTAAGGGTAGTGAACACACGCCAAGGGTAGTGAACACCACGTCAAGGGTAGTGAACACAACGTTAAGGGTAGTAGTCACCACGCTATAGGTAGTGAACACCACGCTAAAGGTAGTGAACACCACACCAAAGGTAGTGAACACCACGCCAAAAATAGTGAACACCACGTCAAAGGTAGTGAACACCACGCCAAGGGTAGTGAACACCATGCCAAGGTTTGTGAACACAACGCCAAGGGTAGTGAACACCACGCTAAGGATAGTGAACACCACGCCAAGGGTAGTGAACACCACGCAAAGGGTAGTGAACAGCATGCCAAGGGTAGTGAACACCACGTCAAGGGTAGTGAACACAACGCCAAGGGTAGTAGTCACCACGCTATGGGTAGTGAACACCACGCTATAGGTAGTGAACACCACACCAAAGGTAGTGAACACCACGCAAAAAATAGTGAACACCACGTCAAGGGTAGTGAACACCACGCCAAGGTTAGTGAACACCACGTTAAGGGTAGTGAACACCACGCTAAGGGTAGTGAACACCACACCAAAGGTAGTGAACACCACGCCAGGAGTAGTGAACACCACGTAACGGGTAGTAAACACCACGCCAAAGGTAGTGAACACCACGCTAGGAGTATTGAACACTATGCCAAGAGTAGTGAACACCACGCCAAGGGTAGTGATCACCATCCAAGGGTAGTGGAAGCCATGCTATGGGTAGTGAACACCACACTAAGGATAGTGAACACCACGCCAAGTATAGTGAACACCAAACCAAGGGTAGTGAACACCACGCCAAGTTCAGAGAACACCACGCCACGTTCAGTGAATACCACGCCAAGGGTAGTGAACACCACACTAAGGGTAGTGAACACCACGCCAAAGGTAGTGAACACAACGCCATGGTTAGTGAATGCGACGCCAAGGGTAGTGAACACCACGCCAAGGGTAGTGAACACCATGCTAAAGGTAGTGAACACCACGCCAAGAGTACTGAACACCACTCCAAGGGTAGTGAACACCACGTCAAGGGTAGTGAACACCATGCCAAGGGACGTGAACACGCCAAGGGTAATGAACACCGCACAAAGGGTAGTGAACACCTAGTCAAGGGTAGTGAACACCACGCCAAAAGTAGTGAACACTACACAAGAGGTAGTGAACACCACACCAAGAGTAGTGAACTCCACGTCAAGGTTAGTGAAAACCGTGCTAAGAGTAGTGAACACCGTGCCAAGGGTAATGAACACTATGCCAAGGGTAGTGAACACCATGCCAAAAGTAGTGAACACCACGCCAGGGGTAGTGAACACCACGCCAGGGGTAGTGAACACCACACCAAGGGTAGTGAACACCACGCCAAAGGTAGTGAACACAACGCCAAGGGTAGTTAATACGACGCCAAGGGTAGTGAACACCACGCCAAGGGCAGTGAACACTATGCCAAGGGTAGTGAACACCATGCCAAGGGTAGTGACCACCACGCCCAGAGTTGTGAACACCTCGTTAAGGATAGTGAACACCACGCCAGAGGTAGTGAACACCACGCCAAGGTTAGTGAACACCAAGCCAAGGGTAGTGAACAACATGCCAAGGGCAGTGAACACCACGCCAAGGATAGTGAACACCACGCCAAGTGTAGTGAACACCACGTCAAGGGTAATGAACACCACGCTAAGGGAAGTGAACATCACGCTAAGGGGAGTGAACACCACAGAAAAGGTAGTGAACACCATGTCAAGGGTAGTGAACATCATGCCAAGGGTAATGAACACCACGCCAAGGGTAGTGAACACCACGTCAAGGGTAGTGAACACCACGCAAAGGGTAGTGAACACAACGTAAACGGTAGGGAAAACCACGCAATGGGTAGTGAACACCGTGCTAGGAAGGGAACACCACGCCAAGGGTAGTGAACACCATGCCAAGTGTAATGAAAACCACACTAAGGGTTGTGAACTCCACGTCAAGGTTAGTGAAAAGCATGCTATGGGTAGTGAACACCATGCCAAGCATATTGAACACTATGCCAAAGGAAGTGAACACCATGCCAGGGGTAGTGAACACCACGCCAGGGTAGTGAACACCAAATCAAGGGTAGTGAACACCATGCCAAGGGTAGTGAACACCACGCCAAGGGTAGTGAACACCAGTCGAAGGGTAGTGAACACTATGCCAAGGGTAGTGAACACCACGCCAAGGGTAGTGAATACCAAGCCAAGGGTAGTGAAGACAAGCAAAGGGAAGTGAACACCATGCCACGGGTAGCGAACACCACGCCAAGGGTAATGAACCCATGCCAACGGTAGTGAACACCACGCCAAGGGTAGTAAACACCACGCCAAGGGTAGTGAACACAACGCCAAGGGTAGTGAACACCGCACTAACGATAGTGAACACCACGCAAAGGGTAGTGAACACCACTCCCAAGGGTAGTGAACAGCATGCCAAGGGTAGTGAACACCACGTCAAGGGTAGTGAACACAACGCCAAGGGTAGTAGTCACCACGCTATGGGTAGTGAACATTACGCTAAAGGTAGTGAACACCACACCAAAGGTAGTGAACACCACGCCAAAAATAGTGAACACCACGTCAAAGGTAGTGAACACCACGCCAAGGGTAGTGAACACCATGCCAAGCTTTGTGAACACAACGCCAAGGGTAGTGAACACCACGCTAAGGATAGTGAACACCACGCCAAGGGTAGTGAACATCACGCCAAGGGTAGTGAACAGCATGCCAAGGGTAGTGAACACCACGTCAAGGGTAGTGAACACAACGCCAAGGGTAGTAGTCACCACGCTATGGGTAGTGAACACCACGCTATAGGTAGTGAACACCACACCAAAGGTAGTGAACACCACGCAAAAAATAGTGAACACCACGTCAAGGGTAGTGAACACCACGCCAAGGTTAGTGAACACCACGTAAGGGTAGTGAACACCACGCTAAGGGTAGTGAACACCACACCAAAGGTAGTGAACACCACGCCAGGAGTAGTGAACACCACGTAACGGGTAGTGAACACCACGCCAAGGGTAGTGAACACCACGCCAGGAGTATTGAACACTATGCCAAGAGTAGTGAACACCACGCCAAGGGTAGTGATCACCATACCAAGGGTAGTGGAAGCCATCCTAAGGGTAGTGAACACCACACTAAGGATAGTGAACACCACGCCAAGTATAATTAACACCAAACCAAGGGTAGTGAACACCACGCCAAGTTCAGTGAAGACCACGCCACGTTCAGTGAATACCACGCCAAGGGTAGTGAACACCACACCAAGGGTAGTGAACACCACGCCAAAGGTAGTGAACACAACACCATAGGTAGTGAATACGGCGCCAAGGGTAGTGAACACCACGCCAAGGGTAGTGAACACCATGCTAAGGGTAGTGAACACCACGCCAAGAGTACTGAACACCACACCAAGGGTAGTGAACACCACGTCAGGGGTTGTGAACACCATGCCAAGGGACGTGAACACGCCAAGGGTAATGCACACCACACAAAGGGTAGTGAACACCACACAAAGGGTAGTGAACACCACGCCAAAAGTAGTGAACACTACACAAGAGGTAGTGAACACCACACCAAGGGTAGTGAACTCCACTTCAAGGTTAGTGAAAACCGTGCTAAGAGTAGTGAACACCGTGCCAAGGGTAATGAACACTATTCCAAGGGTAGTGAACACCTTGCCAAAAGTAGTGAACACCACGCCAGGGGTAGTGAACACCACGCCATGGGTAGTGAACACCAAATCAAGGGTAGTGAACATCATGCCAAGGGTAGTGAACACCACGCCAAGGGTAGTGAACACCAGTCGAACAGTAATGAACACCATGCCATGGGTAGTGAACACCACGCCAAGAGTACTGAACACCACAAAGGGTAGTGAACACCACGTCAAGGGTAGTGAACACAACGCCAAGGGTCGTAGTCACCACGCTATGGGTAGTGAACACCACGCTAAAGGTAGTGAACACCACACGAAAGGTAGTGAACACCACGCCAAAAATAGTGAACACCACGTCAAGGTTAGTGAACACAACGCCAAGGGTAGTGAACACCACATTAAGGGTAGTGAACACCACGCTAAGGGTAGTGAACACCACACCAAAGGTAGTGAACACCACGCCAGGAGTAGTGAACACCACGCCAAGGGTAGTGAACACCACGCCAGGAGTATTGAACACTATGATAGGAGTAGTGAACACCACGCCAAGGGTAGTGATCACCATACCAAGGGTAGTGGAAGCCATGCTAAGGGTAGTGAACACCACACTAAGGATAGTGAACACCACGTTAAGGATAGTGAACACCACGCCAATTATAATTAACACCAAACCAAGGATAGTGAACACCACGCCAAGTTCAGTGAAGACCACGCCACGTTCAGTGAATACCACGCCAAGGGTAGTGAACACCACACCAAGGGTAGTGAACACCACGCCAAAGGTAGTGAACACAACACCATAGGTAGTGAATACGACGCCAAGGGTAGTGAACACCACGCCAAGGGTAGTGAACACCATGCTAAGGGTAGTGAACACCACGCCAAGAGTACTGAACACCACACCAAGGGTAGTGAACACCACGTCAAGGGTAGTGAACACAACGCCAAGGGTCGTAGTCACCACGCTATGGGTAGTGAACACCACGCTAAAGGTAGTGAACACCACACGAAAGGTAGTGAACACCACGCCAAAAATAGTGAACACCACGTCAAGGGTAGTGAACACAACGCCAAGGGTAGTGAACACCACATTAAGGGTAGTGAACACCACGCTAAGGGTAGTGAACACCACACCAAAGTAGTGAACACCACGCCAAGGGTAGTGAACACCACGCCAAGTAGTGAACACCACGCCAGGAGTATGAACACTATGATAGGAGTAGTGAACACCACGCCAAGGGTAGTGATCACCATACCAAGGTAGTGAAGCCATGCTAAGGGTAGTGAACACCACACTAAGGATAGTGAACACCACGTTAAGGATAGTGAACACCACGCCAATTATAATTAACACCAAACCAAGGATAGTGAACACCACGCCAAGTTCAGTGAAGACCACGCCACGTTCAGTGAATACCACGCCAAGGGTAGTGAACACCACACCAAGGTAGTGAACACCACGCCAAAGGTAGTGAACACAACACCATAGGTAGTGAATACGACGCCAAGGGTAGTGAACACCACGCCAAGGGTAGTGAACACCATGCTAAGGGTAGTGAACACCACGCCAAGAGTATTGAACACCACACCAAGGGTAGTGAACACCACGTCAAGGGTAGTGAACACAACGCCAAGGGTCGTAGTCACCACGCTATGGGTAGTGAACACCACGCTAAAGGTAGTGAACACCACACGAAAGGTAGTGAACACCACGCCAAAAATAGTGAACACCACGTCAAGGTTAGTGAACACAACGCCAAGGGTAGTGAACACCACATTAAGGGTAGTGAACACCACGCTAAGGGTAGTGAACACCACACCAAAGGTAGTGAACACCACGCCAGGAGTAGTGAACACCACGCCAAGGGTAGTGAACACCACGCCAGGAGTATTGAACACTATGATAGGAGTAGTGAACACCACGCCAAGGGTAGTGATCACCATACCAAGGGTAGTGGAAGCCATGCTAAGGGTAGTGAACACCACACTAAGGATAGTGAACACCACGTTAAGGATAGTGAACACCACGCCAATTATAATTAACACCAAACCAAGGATAGTGAACACCACGCCAAGTTCAGTGAAGACCACGCCACGTTCAGTGAATACCACGCCAAGGGTAGTGAACACCACACCAAAGGTAGTGAACACCACGCCAAAGGTAGTGAACACAACACCATAGGTAGTGAATACGACGCCAAGGGTAGTGAACACCACGCCAAGGGTAGTGAACACCATGCTAAGGGTAGTGAACACCACGCCAAGAGTACTGAACACCACACCAAGGTAGTGAACACCACGTCAAGGGTAGTGAACACAACGCCAAGGGTCGTAGTCACCACGCTATGGGTAGTGAACACCACGCTAAAGGTAGTGAACACCACACGAAAGGTAGTGAACACCACGCCAAAAATAGTGAACACCACGTCAAGGTTAGTGAACACAACGCCAAGGGTAGTGAACACCACATTAAGGGTAGTGAACACCACGCTAAGGGTAGTGAACACCACACCAAAGGTAGTGAACACCACGCCAGGAGTAGTGAACACCACGCCAAGGGTAGTGAACACCACGCCAGGAGTATTGAACACTATGATAGGAGTAGTGAACACCACGCCAAGGGTAGTGATCACCATACCAAGGGTAGTGGAAGCCATGCTAAGGGTAGTGAACACCACACTAAGGATAGTGAACACCACGTTAAGGATAATGAACACCACGCCAATTATAATTAACACCAAACCAAGGATAGTGAACACCACGCCAAGTTCAGTGAAGACCACGCCACGTTCAGTGAATACCACGCCAAGGGTAGTGAACACCACACCAAGGGTAGTGAACACCACGCCAAAGGTAGTGAACACAACACCATAGGTAGTGAATACGACGCCAAGGGTAGTGAACACCACGCCAAGGGTAGTGAACACCATGCTAAGGGTAGTGAACACCACGCCAAGAGTACTGAACACCACACCAAGGGTAATGAACACCACGTCAAGGGTAGTGAACACAACGCCAAGGGTCGTAGTCACCACGCTATGGGTAGTGAACACCACGCTAAAGGTAGTGAACACCACACGAAAGGTAGTGAACACCACGCCAAAAATAGTGAACACCACGTCAAGGGTAGTGAACACAACGCCAAGGGTAGTGAACACCACATTAAGGGTAGTGAACACCACGCTAAGGGTAGTGAACACCACACCAAAGGTAGTGAACACCACGCCAGGAGTAGTGAACACCACGCCAAGTGTAGTGAACACCAACGCCAGGAGTATTGAACACTATGATAGGAGTAGTGAACACCACGCCAAGGGTAGTGATCACCATACCAAGGGTAGTGGAAGCCATGCTAAGGGTAGTGAACACCACACTAAGGATAGTGAACACCACGTTAAGGATAGTGAACACCACGCCAATTATAATTAACACCAAACCAAGGATAGTGAACACCACGCCAAGTTCAGTGAAGACCACGCCACGTCAGTGAATACCACGCCAAGGGTAGTGAACACCACACCAAGGGTAGTGAACACCACGCCAAAGGTAGTGAACACAACACCATAGGTAGTGAATACGACGCCAAGGGTAGTGAACACCACGCCAAGGGTAGTGAACACCATGCTAAGGGTAGTGAACACCACGCCAAGAGTATTGAACACCACACCAAGGGTAGTGAACACCACGTCAAGGGTAGTGAACACAACGCCAAGGGTCGTAGTCACCACGCTATGGGTAGTGAACACCACGCTAAAGGTAGTGAACACCACACGAAAGGTAGTGAACACCACGCCAAAAATAGTGAACACCACGTCAAGGTTAGTGAACACAACGCCAAGGGTAGTGAACACCACATAAGGGTAGTGAACACCACGCTAAGGGTAGTGAACACCACACCAAAGGTAGTGAACACCACGCCAGAGTAGTGAACACCACGCCAAGGGTAGTGAACACCACGCCAGGAGTATTGAACACTATGATAGGAGTAGTGAACACCACGCCAAGGGTAGTGATCACCATACCAAGGGTAGTGGAAGCCATGCTAAGGGTAGTGAACACCACACTAAGGATAGTGAACACCACGTTAAGGATAGTGAACACCACGCCAATTATAATTAACACCAAACCAAGGATAGTGAACACCACGCCAAGTTCAGTTAAGACCACGCCACGTTCAGTGAATACCACGCCAAGGGTAGTGAACACCACACCAAGGGTAGTGAACACCACGCCAAAGGTAGTGAACACAACACCATAGGTAGTGAATACGACGCCAAGGGTAGTGAACACCACGCCAAGGGTAGTGAACACCATGCTAAGGGTAGTGAACACCACGCCAAGAGTACTGAACACCACACCAAGGGTAGTGAACACCACGTCAAGGGTAGTGAACACAACGCCAAGGGTCGTAGTCACCACGCTATGGGTAGTGAACACCACGCTAAAGGTAGTGAACACCACACGAAAGGTAGTGAACACCACGCCAAAAATAGTGAACACCACGTCAAGGGTAGTGAACACAACGCCAAGGGTAGTGAACACCACATTAAGGGTAGTGAACACCACGCTAAGGGTAGTGAACACCACACCAAAGGTAGTGAACACCACGCCAGGAGTAGTGAACACCACGCCAAGTGTAGTGAACACCACGCCAGGAGTATTGAACACTATGATAGGAGTAGTGAACACCACGCCAAGGGTAGTGATCACCATACCAAGGGTAGTGGAAGCCATGCTAAGGGTAGTGAACACCACACTAAGGATAGTGAACACCACGTTAAGGATAGTGAACACCACGCCAATTATAATTAACACCAAACCAAGGATAGTGAACACCACGCCAAGTTCAGTGAAGACCACGCCACGTTCAGTGAATACCACGCCAAGGGTAGTGAACACCACACCAAGGGTAGTGAACACCACGCCAAAGGTAGTGAACACAACACCATAGGTAGTGAATACGACGCCAAGGGTAGTGAACACCACGCCAAGGGTAGTGAACACCATGCTAAGGGTAGTGAACACCACGCCAAGAGTATTGAACACCACACCAAGGGTAGTGAACACCACGTCAAGGGTAGTGAACACAACGCCAAGGGTCGTAGTCACCACGCTATGGGTAGTGAACACCACGCTAAAGGTAGTGAACACCACACGAAAGGTAGTGAACACCACGCCAAAAATAGTGAACACCACGTCAAGGGTAGTGAACACAACGCCAAGGGTAGTGAACACCACATTAAGGGTAGTGAACACCACGCTAAGGGTAGTGAACACCACACCAAAGGTAGTGAACACCTCGCCAGGAGTAGTGAACACCACGCCAAGGGTAGTGAACACCACGCCAGGAGTATTGAACACTATGATAGGAGTAGTGAACACCACGCCAAGGGTAGTGATCACCATACCAAGGGTAGTGGAAGCCATGCTAAGGGTAGTGAACACCACACTAAGGATAGTGAACACCACGTTAAGGATAGTGAACACCACGCCAATTATAATTAACACCAAACCAAGGATAGTGAACACCACGCCAAGTTCAGTGAAGACCACGCCACGTTCAGTGAATACCACGCCAAGGGTAGTGAACACCACACCAAGGGTAGTGAACACCACGCCAAAGGTAGTGAACACAACACCATAGGTAGTGAATACGACGCCAAGGGTAGTGAACACCACGCCAAGGGTAGTGAACACCATGCTAAGGGTAGTGAACACCACGCCAAGAGTACTGAACACCACACCAAGGGTAGTGAACACCACGTCAAGGGTAGTGAACACAACGCCAAGGGTCGTAGTCACCACGCTATGGGTAGTGAACACCACGCTAAAGGTAGTGAACACCACACGAAAGGTAGTGAACACCACGCCAAAAATAGTGAACACCACGTCAAGGGTAGTGAACACAACGCCAAGGGTAGTGAACACCACATTAAGGGTAGTGACACCACGCTAAGGGTAGTGAACACCACACCAAAGGTAGTGAACACCACGCCAGGAGTAGTGAACACCACGCCAAGTGTAGTGAACACCACGCCAGGAGTATTGAACACTATGATAGGAGTAGTGAACACCACGCCAAGGGTAGTGATCACCATACCAAGGGTAGTGGAAGCCATGCTAAGGGTAGTGAACACCACACTAAGGATAGTGAACACCACGTTAAGGATAGTGAACACCACGCCAATTATAATTAACACCAAACCAAGGATAGTGAACACCACGCCAAGTTCAGTGAAGACCACGCCACGTTCAGTGAATACCACGCCAAGGGTAGTGAACACCACACCAAGGGTAGTGAACACCACGCCAAAGGTAGTGAACACAACACCATAGGTAGTGAATACGACGCCAAGGGTAGTGAACACCACGCCAAGGGTAGTGAACACCATGCTAAGGGTAGTGAACACCACGCCAAGAGTATTGAACACCACACCAAGGGTAGTGAACACCACGTCAAGGGTAGTGAACACAACGCCAAGGGTCGTAGTCACCACGCTATGGGTAGTGAACACCACGCTAAAGGTAGTGAACACCACACGAAAGGTAGTGAACACCACGCCAAAAATAGTGAACACCACGTCAAGGGTAGTGAACACAACGCCAAGGGTAGTGAACACCACATTAAGGGTAGTGAACACCACGCTAAGGGTAGTGAACACCACACCAAAGGTAGTGAACACCTCGCCAGGAGTAGTGAACACCACGCCAAGGGTAGTGAACACCACGCCAGGAGTATTGAACACTATGATAGGAGTAGTGAACACCACGCCAAGGGTAGTGATCACCATACCAAGGGTAGTGGAAGCCATGCTAAGGGTAGTGAACACCACACTAAGGATAGTGAACACCACGTTAAGGATAGTGAACACCACGCCAATTATAATTAACACCAAACCAAGGGTAGTGAACACCACGCCAAGTTCAGTGAAGACCACGCCACGTTCAGTGAATACCACGCCAAGGGTAGTGAACACCACACTATGGGTAGTGAACACCACGCCAAAGGTAGTGAACACAACACCATAGGTAGTGAATACGACGCCAAGGGTAGTGAACACCACGCCAAGGGTAGTGAACACCATGCTAAGGGTAGTGAACACCACGCCAAGAGTACTGAACACCACACCAAGGGTAGTGAACACCACGTCAGGGGTTGTGAACACCATGCCAAGGGACGTGAACACGCCAAGGGTAATGCACACCACACAAAGGGTAGTGAACACCACACAAAGGGTAGTGAACACCACGCCAAAAGTAGTGAACACTACACAAGAGGTAGTGAACACCACACCAAGGGTAGTGAACTCCACTTCAAGGTTAGTGAAAACCGTGCTAAGAGTAGTGAACACCGTGCCAAGGGTAATGAACACTATTCCAAGGGTAGTGAACACCTTGCCAAAAGTAGTGAACACCACGCCAGGGGTAGTGAACACCACGCCATGGGTAGTGAACACCAAATCAAGGGTAGTGAACATCACGCCAAGGGTAGTGAACACCACGCCAAGGGTAGTGAACACCAGTCGAACAGTAATGAACACCATGCCATGGGTAGTGAACACCACGCCAAGGGTAGTGAACACCATGCTAAGGGTAGTGAACACCACGCCAAGGGTACTGAACACCACACCAAGGGTAGTGAACACCACGTAAAGGGTAGTGAACACCATGCCAAGGGACGTGAACAACACGCCAAGGGTAATGAACACCACACCAAGGGTAGTGAACACCACGTCAAGAGTAGTGAACACCACGCCAGGGGTAGTGAACACCACGCCATGGGTAGTGAACACCAAATCAAGGGTAGTGAACATCATGCCAAGGGTAGTGAACACCACGCCAAGGGTAGTGAACACCAGTCGAACAGTAATGAACACTATGCCATGGGTAGTGAACACCACGCCAAGGGTAGTGAACACCATGCTAAGGGTAGTGAACACCACGCCAAGGGTACTGAACACCACTCCAAGGGTAGTGAACACCACGTAAAGGGTAGTGAACACCATGCCAAGGGACGTGAACAACACGCCAAGGGTAATGAACACCACACCAAAAGTAGTGAACACCACGCCAAAAGTAGTGAACACTAAACAAGAGGTAGTGAACACCACACCAAGGGTAGTGAACTCCACGTCAGGGTTAGTGAAAACCGTGCTAAGAGTAGTGAACACCGTGCCAAGGGTATTGAACACTATGCCAAGGTTAGTGAACACCATGCCAAAAGTAGTGAACACCACGCCAGGGGTAGTGAACACCACGCCATGGGTAGTGAACACCAAATCAAAGGTAGTGAACACCATGCCAAGGGTAGTGACCACCACGCCAAGGGTAGTGAACACCAGTCGAACAGTAGTGAACACCATGCCATGGGTAGTGAACACCACGCCAAGGGTAGTGAACACCAAAACAAGGGTAGTGAACACCAAGCAAAGTGAAGTGAACACCATGCCAAGGGTAGTGAACATCACGCCAAGTGATAATGAACATCACGCCAATGGTAGTGAATACCACGCCAAGGGTAGTGAACACCACGCCAAGGGAAGTGAACACCACGCAAAGGGTAGTGAACACCACGCAAAGGGTAATGAAAACCATGCCAAGGATAGTGAACACCACGCCAAGGGTAGTGAACACCACGCCAAGATTAGTGAACACCATGCCAAGGGTAGTGAACACCGCGCCAAAGGTAGTGAACACAACGCCAAGGGTAGTGATCACCACGCTATGGGTATTGAACACCATGCTAAAGGTAGTGAACACCACACCAAGGGTAGTGAACACCACGCCAAAAAAGTGAACACCACGTCGAGAGTAGTGAACACCACGCCAAGGGTAGTGAACACCATGCCAAGAGTAGTGAACACCACGCCAAGGGTAGTGAACACCACGTTAAGGGTAGGGAACACCACGCTAAGGGTAGTGAACACCACACCAAAGGTAGTGAACACCACGCCAGGAGTAGTGAACACCACGTAACGGGTAGTGAACACCCCGCCAAGGGTAGTGAACACCACGCCAGGAGTAGTGAACACTATGCCAAGAGTAGTGAACACCACGCCAATGGTAGTGATCACCATACCAAGGGTAGTGAAAGCCATACAAAGGGTAGTGAACACCACACTAAGGATAGTGAACACAACGTTAAGGATAGTGAACACCACGCCAAGTTCAGTGAACACCAAACCAAGGGTAGTGAACACCACGCCAAGTTCAGTGAACACCACGCTACGTTCAGTGAATACCACGCCAAGGGTAGTGAACACCACACCAAGGGTAGTGAACACCACGTCAAAGGTAGTGAACACAACTCCAAGGGTAGTGAATACGACGCCAAGGGTAGTGAACACCACGCCAAGGGAAGTGAACACTTTTTCAAGGGTAGTGAACACCATGCCAAAGGTAGTGAACACCACGCCCAGGGTTGTGAACACCACGTTAAGGATAGTGAACACCACGCCAGAGGTAGTGAACACCACGCCAAGGTTAATGAACACCAAGCCAAGGGTAGTGAACACCACGCCAAGGGTAGTAAACATGACGCTAAGGGTAGTGAACACCACGCCAAGGTTAGTGAACATGACGTCAAGGGTAGTGAACACCACGTTAAGGGTAGTGAACACCACGTTAAGTGAAGTGAACACCACGCCAAAATTAGTGAACACCACGCTAAGGGTAGTGAACACCACGCCAAGGGGAGTGAACACCACACAAAGGGTAGTGAACACCAGGTCAATGGTAGTGAACACCATGTCAAAGGTAGTGAACACCACTCTAAGGGTAGTGAACACCACGCTAAGGATAGTGAACACCACGCCAAGTGTAGTGAACACAACGCCAAAGGTAATGAACACCACGCCAGGGGTAGTGAATACCATGCTAAGGGTAGTGAACACCATGCCAAGGGTAGTGAACACCATGCTAGAGGTAGTGAACACCACGCCAAGGGTAGTGAACACCACATTAAGAGAAGTGAACACCATGCCAAGTGTAGTAAACACTGCGCAAAGGTATTAAACAACAACACAAGGGTAGTGAACAACATGCCAAGGGAAGTGAACATCACGCCAAAGGGAGTGAACACCACACAAAAGGTAGTGAACACCATGTCAAGGGTAGTGAACATCATGCCAAGGGTAATGAACACCACGCCAAGAGTAGTGAACACCACGCCAAGGGTAGTGAACACCAAGCAAAGTATTGTGAACACAACGTCAAGGGTAGGGAACACCACGGCAAGGGTAGTGAACAACATGCCAAGGGTAGTGAACACCACGCCAAGCGTAGTGAACACCGCGCTAAGGGTAGTGAACACCACGCCAAGGGTACTGAACACAACACCATGGGTAGTGAACACCTTGCAATGGGTAGTGAACACCATCCCAGAGGTAGTGAACACCACGCCATGGGTAGTGAACACCATGCTAAGGGTAGTGAACATCACGCCAAGGGTACTGAACACCCACACTAAGGGTAGTGAACACCACGTCAAAGGTAGTGAACACCATGCCAAGGGACGTGAACAACACGCCAAGGGTAATGAACACCACACCAAGGGTAATGAACACCACGTCAAGGGTAGTGAACACCACGCCAAAAGTTATGAACACTACACAAGAGGTAGTGAACACCACACCAAGGGTAGTGAACTCCACGTCAAGGTTAGTGAAAACCGTGCTAAGAGTAATGAACACCGTGCCAAGGGTATTGAACACTACGCCAAGGGTAGTGAACACCATGCTAAAATTAGTGAACACCACGCCAAAAGTTATGAACACTACACAAGAGGTAGCGAACACCACACCAAGGGTAGTGAACTCCACGTCAAGGTTAGTGAAAACCGTGCTAAGAGTAATGAACACCGTTCCAAGGGTATTGAACACTATGCCATGGGTAGTGAAAACCGTGCTAAGAGTAATGAACACCGTTCCAAGGGTATTGAACACTATGCCATGGGTAGTGAACACCACGCCAAGGGTAGTGAACACCAAAACAAGGGTAGTGAACACCAAGCAAGGGGAAGTGAACACCATGCCAAGGGTAGTGAACACCAAAACAAGGGGAGTGAACACCAAGCAAGGGGAAGTGAACACCACGCCAAGTGATAATGAACATCACGCCAATGGTAGTGAATACCACGCCAAGGGTAGTGAATACCAAGCAAGGGGAAGTGAACACCACGCCAAGGGTAGTGAACACCACGCTAAGGGTAGTGAACATCACGCCAAGGGTAGTGAACACTACGCCAAGGGTAGTGAACACCACGCAAAGGGTAGTGAACACAACGCCAAGGGAAGTGAACACCACGCTAAGGATAGTGAACACCACGCCAAGGGTAGTGAACACCACGCCAAGGGTAGTGAACACCATGCCAAGGGTAGTGAACACCGTGCCAACGGTAGTGAACACAACGCCAAGGGTAGTGATCACCACGCTATGGGTAGTGAACACCACGCTAAAGGTAGTGAACACCACATCAAGAGAAGTGAACACCATGCCAAGGGTAGTAAACACCACGCAAAGGTAGTGAACAACAACCCAAGGGTAGTGAACAACATGCCAAGGGCAGTGAACACCACGCCAAGGATAGTGAACACCACGCCAAGTGTTGTGAACACCACGCCAAGGGTAATGAACACCACGCTAAGGGAAGTGAACATCACGCCTAGGGGAATGAACACCACACAAAAGGTAGTGAACACTATGTCTAGGGTAGTGAACATCATGCCATGGGTAATGAACACCACGCCAAGGGTAGTGAACACCACGCCAAGGGTAGTGAACACCACGCAAAGGGTAGTGAACACAACGTCAAGGGTAGGGAACACCACGGCAAGGGTAGTAAACAACATGCCAAGGGTAGTGAACACCACGCCATGCGTAGTGAACACCGCGCTAAGGGTAGTGAACACCACTCCAAGGGGACTGAACACCACACCATGGGTAATGAACACCACGTCAAGGGTAGTGAACGCCATGCCAAGGGTAGTGAACACCACGCTAAGTGTAATGAAAACCACACTAAGGGTAGTGAACTCCACGTCAAGGTTAGTGAAAAGCATGCTAAGGGTAGTGAACACCATGCCAAGCGTATTAAACACTATGCCAAGGGAAGTGAACACCATGCGAAGGGTAGTGAACACCAAATCAAGGGTAGTGAACACAATGCCAAGGGTAGTGAACACCAATTGAAGGGTAGTGAACACTATGCCAGGGGTAGTGAACACCACGCCAAGGGTAGTGAATACCAAGCCAAGGGTAGTGAAGACAAGCAAAGGGTAGTGAACACCACGCCAATGGTAGTGAACACCACGCCAAGGGTAGTAAACACCACGCCAAGGGTAGTGAACACAACGCCAAGGGTAGTGAACTCCACGCTAAGGGTAATGAACACCATGCCAAGGGTCGTGAACACGTCAAGGGTAGTGAACACCACGCCAAAGTTAGTGAACACCATGCCAAGGTTAGTGAACACAAAGCCAAGGGTAGTGAACACCACGCTAAGGATAGTGAACACCACGCCAAGGGTAGTGAACACCACGCCAAGGGTAGTGAACATCACGCCAAGGGTAGTGAACAGCATGCCAAGGGTAGTGAACACCACGTCAAGGGTAGTGAACACAACGCCAAGGGTACTAATCACCACGCTATGGGTAGTGAACACCACGCTAAAGGTAGTGAACACCACACCAAAGGTAGTGAACACCACGCCAAAAATTGTGAGCACCACGTCAAGGGTAGTGAACACCACGCCAAGGGTAGTGAACACCACGTTAAGGGTAGTGAACACCACGCTAAGGGTAGTGAACACCACACCAAAGGTAGTGAACACCACGCCAGGAGTATTGAACACTATGCAAAGAGTAGTGAACACCACGCCAAGGGTAGTGATCACCATACCAAGGGTAGTGGAAGCCATGCTAAGGGAAGTGAACACCACACTAAGGATAGTGAACACCACGTTATGGATAGTGAACACCACGCCAAGTTCAGTGAACACCAAACCAAGGGTAGTGAACACCACGCTAAGTTCAGTGAACACCACGCCACGTTCAGTGAATACCACGCCAAGGGTAGTGAAGACTCTCTTCAGCCTCTGCATCACTCTCTTAAGCCTCTGCATCTCTTTTTTGAGCCTCTGCCTCACTTTCTTAAGCTTCTGCATCCCTTACTTAAGCCATTGCATCACTCTCTTGAACTTGAGGATCAAGAGAGGGATGTAGGGCCCCAAGAGAGTGATGCAGATGCTCAATATAGGTATGCAGAGGATGAAGAAAGTGATGCAGAGGCTCGAGAGAGTGATGCAGAGGCTCAAAAGAGGGATTCAGAGGCTCAAGAGAGGGATCCGTGCTCTCTGCACGAATACGTGCAGAGAGCCAGAATTTGGTTCCAAAATATGGCTAAAACGTCGAATTTGGTATGTTTAAGATATTTTGAAAACTGCAGGGAGGGTTTGGGCAAAAAGTGATCCATCGCTTCTTACAGTAATTGGGATATTTTCGGTATAAAAGGTCGTAATTTCAAATTGCGAATCCACGCAGAGGGCCAGAATTAGGCTCCAAAATATGGCTCAGGGGTCGAATTTGGGATGTTTGGGATATTTTGAAAACTGCAGGGGGGGTTTGGACAAAATGTGACCGTTCGCCGCTTTCATTAATTGAAAACTTTCGGTATAAAAAGTCGTAATTTAAAACTGCCAATACGTGCAGAGAGCCAGAATTTGGCTCCAAAATATGGCTGAAGGGTCGAATTTGGAATTATTGGGAAATTTTTGGAACTGCAGGGGTTCAGGCAAAATGTGACCCATCGCCGCTTTCAGTAATTGGCATATTTTCGGGGCAAAAATTCGTAATTTCAAACTGCGAATACGCGCAGAGAGCCAGAATATGGCTCCAAATTATGCCTCAAGGGTCGAATTTGTGACGTTTGGGAAATTTTGAAAACTGCAGGGAGGGTTTGGGGAGAACGTAACTCTTCGACGCTTTAAGTAGTGTGCATATTTTCGGTATAAAGCGTCGTAATTTCAAACTGCGAATACGTGCAGAGAGCCAGAACTTGCCTCCAAAATATGACTCAAGGGTCGAATTTGGGATGTTTGAGATATTTTGAAAACTGCAGGGGGGGTTTGGGAAAAATGTGACCCGTCGCCGGTCTCAGTAATTGGCGTATTTTCGGTATAAAGAGTCGTAATTTCAAACTGCGAATCCGTGCAGAGAGCCAGAATTTGGCTCGAAAATATGGTTCAAGGGTAGAATTTCGAATGTTTGGGATATTTTGAAAACTACAGGGGGGTTTGGACAAAATGTGACTCATCGCCGCTCTCAGTTATTGGCATATTTTCGGTAAAAAAAGTCATAATTTCAAACTGCTAATACAAGCAGAGAGCCAGAATTTGGCTCCAAATTATGCCTCAAGTGTCGAATTTGAGATGTTTGAGATAATTTGAAAACTGCAGAGAGGGTTTGGGCAAAATGTGATCCATCGCCGTTTTCAGTAATTGCCATATTTTCGGTATAAAAAGTCGTAATTTCAAACTGCGAATTAATGCAGAAAGCCAAAATTTGGCTCTGAAATATGGCTCAAGGGTCGAGTTTAGGATGTTTGGGATAATTTGAAAACTGCAGGGAGGATTTGGGCAAAATGTGATCTATCGCTGCTTTCTGTAATTGGCATATTTTTGGTATAAAAAGTCGAAATTTCAAATTGCGAATACGTGCATAGAGCCAGAATTTGGCTCCGAAATATGGCTCAAGCGTCGAATTTGGGACGTTTGGGATATTTTGAAAACTTCAGAGGGGGTTTGGGCAAAATGTGATCCATCGCTGCTTACAGTAATTGGCATATTTACGGTATAAAAGTTCGTAATTTCAAACTGCGAATCCGTGCAAAGATCCAGAATTTGGCTCCAAAATATGGCTCAGAGGTCGAATTTTGGATGTTTGGGATATTTTGAAAACTGCAGGGGGGGTTTGGACAAAATGTTTCATCGCCGCTTTCATTAATTATATGAAAATTAAAACGACTTTTTATACAGAAAATATGCCAATTACTGAGAGCGGCGATGGGTCAAATTTTGTCCAAACCCCCCTGAAGTTTTCAAAATATCCCAAACATCCCACATTTGACACTTGAGCTATATTTTGGAGGCAAATTCTGGCTCTCAGCACGTATTCGCTGTTTGAAATTACGACTTTTTATACCGAAAATATGCCATCTACTGAGACATCCCTCTCCTGAGCCTTTGCATCACTCTCCTAAGCCTCTGCATCCCTCTCTTGAGCCTCTGCGTCACTCTCAGGAGCCTCTGCATCACTCTCATAAGCCTCTGCATCTCTCTCTTGAGCCTCTGAATCCCTCTCTTGAGCCTCTGCACCACTCTCTTGAGCCTCTGCATCACTCTCTTCATCCTCTGCATACCTATCTTGAGCATCTGCATCACTCTCTTAGGCCCCTGCATCCCTCTCTTGAGCCTCTGCATCACTCTCTTGAGCCTCTGCATCACCCTCTTAAGCCTCTGCATCCCTCTTGTCAGCCTCTGCATCACTTTCTTAAACCTCTGTATCCCTTTCTTGACCCTCTGCGTCTCTCTCTTGAGCCTCTGCATCACCCTCTTAAGCCTCGGCATCCCTCTCATGAGCCTCTGCATCCCTCTCTTGAGCCTTTGGATCACTAGCTTAAGTCTCTGCATCCCTCTCTTGAGCCTCTGCATCACTCTCAAGAGCCTCAGCATCCCTCTCTTGTGCCTCTGCATCCCTCACTTAAGCCTCTGCATCCCTCTCTAGAGCCCCTGCATCCCTCTCTTGAGCCTCTGCATCACTCTCTTGAGCCTCTGCATCCCTCTCTTAAGCCTCTGCATCACTCTCTTAGGCCTCTGTGTCACTCTCGTAAGCCTCTGAATGACTCTCTTGAGCCTATGCATCCCTCTCTAGAGCCTCTGCATCACGCTCTTGAGCCCCTGCATCACTCTCTTGAGCCTCTATATCCCTCTCTTGAGCCTCTGCATCGCTCTCTTAAGCCTCTGCATCACTCTCTTGAGCCTCTTCATCACTCTCCTGAGCCTCTGCATCACTCTCTTGAGCCTCTGCATCCACTCTTAAGCCACTGCAACACTCTCTTCAGCCTCTGCATCACTCTCATAAGCCTCTGCATCCCTCTCTTGATCATCTGCATCAATCTCTTAAGCCTCTGCATCACTCTCTTGATCCTCTGCATAACTCTCTTGAGCCTCTGAATCACTCTCTTGAGCCTCTGCCATCAACTCTCTTGAGCCTCTGCATCCCTCTCTTGAGCCTCTGCAACACTCTTCTTCAGCCTCTGCATCACTCTCTTAAGCCGCTGAATCCCTCTCTTGAGGCCTCTGCATCACTCTCTCCAGCCCCTGCATCACTCTCTTGATCCTCTGCTTCACTCTCTTGAGCCTCTGCATCTCACTTTTGAGCCTCTGCATCACTCTCTAGAGCCTCTGCTTCACTCTCTTCAGCCTCTGCATCACTCTCTTAAGCCTCTGCTTCCCTCTCTTGATCCTCTGCATCACTCTCTTGAGCCTCTGCATCACTCTCTAGATCCCCTGCATCACTCCTTAAGCCTCTGCATAACTCGCTTGAGCCTATACATCACTCTCTTGAGCCTCTGCATCACTCTCTTCAGCCTCTGCATCACTCCTTGAGCCTCTACATCACTCTCTTGAGCCTCTGCATCCCTCTCTTAAACCTCTGCAACACTCTCTTCAGCCTCTGCATCACTCTCTTGTGCCTCTGCATCCCGCTCCTGATCCTCTGCATCACTCTCTTGATCCTCTGCATCCCTCTCCTGAGCCTCTGCATCACTCTCTTGAGCCTCTGCATCACCCTCTTAAGCCTCTGCATCCCTTTCTTGAGCCTCTGCATCACTCTTTTGAACTCCTGCATCCTTCGCATGAGCCTCTGCATCCCTCTCTCCTGAGCCTTTGCATCACTCTCTTAAGCCTCTGCATCCCTCTCTTGAGCCTCTGCGTCACTCTCAGGAGCTTCTGCATCACTCTCTTAAGCCCTTTGCATTCCGCTCTTGAGCCTCTGAATCCCTCTTTTGAGCCTCTGCATCACTCTCTCGAGCCTCTGCATCACTCTCTTCATCCTCTGCATATCTATCTCGAGCATCTGCATCACTCTATTGGGCCCCTGCATCCCTCTCATGAGCCTCAAGTTCAAGAGAGTGATGCAATGGCTTAAGTAAGGGATGCAGAGGCTTAAGAAAGTGATGCAGAGGCTCAAAAAAAGGGATGCAGAGGCTTAAGAGAGTGATGCAGAGGCTGAAGAGAGTGTTGCAGAGGCTTAGGAGAGGGATGCAGAGGCTCAAGAGAGTGATGCAAAGGCTCAAGAGAGTGATGCAGAGGCTGAAGAGAGTGTTGAAGAGGCATAAGAGAGGGATGCAGAGGCTCAAGAGAGTGATGCAAAGGCTCAAGAGAGGGATGCAGAGGCTGAAGAGAGAGATGCAGAGGCTTAAGAGAGTGGTGCAGAGGTTCAGGAGAGTGATGCAGAGGCACAAGGGAATGATGTAGAGGCTTAAGAAAGGGATGCAGAGGATCAAGAGAATGATGCAGGGGCTCAAGAGAGTTATGCAGAGGCTTAAGAGAGTGATGCAGAGGATCAAGAGAGTGATGCAGAGGCTTAAGAGAGGAATGCAGAGGCTGAAGAGAATGATGCAGAGGCTTAAGAGAGGGATGCAGAGGCTGAAGAGAATGATGCAGAGGCTTAAGAGAGGGACGCAGAGGCTCAAAAGAGTGATGGAGAGGCTCAAGAGAGTGATGCAGAGGCTCAACAGAGTGATTCGGAGGCTTACGAGAGTGATGCAGAGGCTTAAGAAAGTGATGCAGAGGCTTAAGAAAGGAATGCAGAAGTCCCAATAAAGGGATGCTGAGGCTCAAGAGAGGGATGCAGAGGCTCAAGTGAGGTATGCAGTGGCACAAGAGAAGGATGCAGAGGCTCTTGAGAGTGATGCAGAGGCTCATGAGAGGGATGCAGGAGTTCAAGAGTGGGATGCAGAGGCTCAAGAGAGTGATTCAGAGGCTTACGAGAGTGATTGCAGAGGCTTAAGAGAGTGATGCAGAGGGTTAAGAGAGGGATGCAGAGGCTCAAGCGAGGGATGCAGAGGCTCCAGAGAGGGATGCAGGGGCTCAAGAGAGGGATGCAGAGGCTCAAGTGAGGGATGCAGAGGCACAAGATAGGGATGCAGAGGCTCTTGAGAGTGACGCAGAGGCTCAAGAGAGGGATGCAGAGGCTTAAGAGAGTTATGCAAAGGCTCAGGAGAGGGATGCTGAGGCTCATGAGAGGAATGCAGGAGTTCAAGAGAGTGATGCAGAGGCTGAAGAAAGGGATGCAGAGGCTAAAGAAAGTGACGCAGAGGCTCAAAAAAGGGATGCAGAGGCTTAAGAGAGTGATGCAGAGGCTGAAGAGAGTGTTGCAGAGGCTTAAGAGAGGGATGCAGAGGCTCAAGAGAGTGATGCAGAGGCTGAAGAGAGTGATGCACAGGCTTTAGAGAGGGATGCAGATTCTCAAGAGAGTGATGCAAAGGCTCAAGAGAGTGATGCAGAGGCTGAAGAGAGTGTTGCAGAGGCTTAGACGAGGTATGCAAAGGCCCAAGAGAGGGATGCAGAGGCTTAATTGAGTGATGCAAAGGCTGAAGAGAATGTCGCAGAGGCTTAAGAGAAGGATGCAGAAGCTCAAGAGAGTGATGCAGAGGCTTAAGAGAGGGATGAGAGGCTCAATAGAATGATGTAGAGGCTCAAGAGAGTGATGCAGAGGCTCATGAGAGTGATGCAGAGGCTTAAGAGAGAGATGCAAAGGCTTAAGAGAGTGATGCAGAGGTTCAAGAGAGTGTTGCAGACGCACAAGAGAATGATGTAGAGGCTTAAGAGAGGGATGCAGAGGCTCAAGAGAATGATGCAGGGGCTCAAGAGAATGATGTAGAGGCTTAGGAGAGGGATGCAGAGGATCAAGAGAGTGATGCAGAGGCTTAAGAGAGTGAGGTAGAGGCTTAGGAGAGGGATGCAGAGGCTCAAGAGAGTAATGCAGAGGCTTAAGAGGATGATGCAGAGGCTCAAGAGAGTGATGCAGAGGCTTAAGAGAGTGTTGCAGAGGCTGAAGAGAGGGATGAAGAGGCTTGAGAGAGGGATGCAGGGGCTCAAGAGAGTGAAGCAGAGGCTCAAGAGAGTGAATCAGAGGCTTAAGAGAGTGATGCAGAGGTCAAAGAGAGTGATGCAGAGGCTCCAGAGAGTAATGCAGAGGGTAAAGAAAGTGATGCTGAGGCTCAAGAGAGTAATGCAGAGGTTTGAAAGAGGGATGCAGGGGCTCAAGTGAGTGATGCAGAGGCTCAAGAGAGTGATTCAGAGGATCAAGAGAGCGATGCAGAGGCTCAAGAGAGGGATGCAGAAGCCCAAGAAACGGATGCAGAGGCTCAAGAGAGGGATGGAGAGGCTCAAGTGAGGGATGCAGTGGCAAAAGAGAGGGATGCAGAGGCTCTTGAGAGGGATGCAGAGGCTCATGAGAGGGATGCAGGAGTTCAAGAGAGGGATGCAGAGGCTCAAGAGAGTGATTCAGAGGCTTACTAGAGTGATGCAGAGGCTTAAGAGAGTGATGCAGAGGCTTAAGAGAGGGATGCAGAGGCTCAAGCGATGAATGCAGAGGCTCAAGAGAGGGATGTAGGGGCTCAAGAGAGGGATGCAGAGGCTCAAGTGAGGGATGCAGAGGCACAAGATAGGGATGCAGAGGCTTAGGAGAGTTATGCAAAGGCTCAGGAGAGGGATGCAGAGGCTAATGAGAGGGATGCAGGAGTTCAAGAGAGTGATGCAGAGGCTCAAGAAAGTGATGCAAAGGCTAAACAAAGTGGTGCAGAGGCTCAAAAAAGGGATGCAGATGCTAAAAAGAGTGATGCAGAGGCTGAAGAAAGTGTTGCAGAGACATAAGAGAGGGATGCAGATTCTCAAGAGAGTGATGCAAAGGCTCAAGAGAGTGATGCAGAGGCTGAAGAGAGTGTTGCAGAGGCTTAAGAGAGGGATGCAAAGGCTCAAGAGAGGGATGGAGAGGCTTAAGAGAGTGATGCAGAGACTGAAGAGAGTGTCGCAGAGGCTTAAGAGAGGGATGCAGAGGCTCAAGAGAGTGTTGCAGAGGCACAAGAGAATGATGTAGAGGCTTAGGAGAGGGATGCAGAGGCTCAAGAAAATGATGCAGGGGCTCAAGAGAATGATGCAGAGGCTTTGGAGAGGGATGCAGAGGATCAAGAGAGTGATGCAGAGGCTTACGAGAGTGAGGTAGAGGCTTAGGAGAGGGACGCAGAGGCTCAAGAGAGGGATGCAGAGGCCCAAGAGAGGGATGCAGAGGCTCAAGAGAGGGATGCAGAGGCCCAAGTGAGGGATGCAGTGGCAACAGAGAGAGGGATGCAAAGGCTCTTCAGAGTGATGCAGAGGCTCAAGAGAGTTACACAGTGGCTCAAGAGAGTGATGCAAAGGCTCAAGAGAGGGATGCAGAGGCACATGAGAGTGATTCAGGAGTTCAAGAGAGGGATGCAGAGACTCAAGAGAGTGATTCAGAGGCTTACGAGAGTGATGCAGAGGCTTAAGAGAGTGACGCAGAAGATAAAGAGAGGGATGCAGAGGCTCAAGCGAGGGATGCAGAGGCTCTTGAGAGTGACGTAGAGGCTCAAGAAAGGGATGCAGAGGCTTAAGAGAGTGAGGCAAAGGCTCACGAGAGGGATGCAGAGGCTCATGAGAAGGATGCAGGAGTCCAAGAGAGTGATGCAGAGGCTCAAGAAAGGGATGCAGAGGCTTAAGAAAGTGATGCAGAGGCTCAAAAGAGGGATGCTGAGGCTTAAGAGAGTGGTGCAGAGGCGGACGAGAGTGTTGCAGAGGCTTAAGAGAGGGATGCAGAGGCTCAAGAGAGTGATGCAAAGGCTCAAGAGAGTGATGCAGAGGCTGAAGAGAGTGTTGCAGAGGCTTATGAGAGGGATGCAGAGGCTCAAGAGAGGGCTTCAGAGGCTTAAGAGAGTGATGCAAAAGCTGAAGAGAGTGTTGCAGAGGCTTAAGAGCGGGATGCAGAGGCTCAAGAGAGGGATGCAGGGGCTCAGGAGAGTGATGCAGAGGCTGAAGAGAGTGACGCAGAGGCTCAAGAGAGGGATGCAGAGGCTAAAGCGAGTGATGCAAAGACTCAAGAGAGGGATGCAAAGGCTCATGAGAGGGATGCAGGAGTTCAAGAGAGAGATGCAGAGGCTCAAGGAAGGGATGCAGAGGCTTACGAAAGTGATGCAGAGGCTCAAAAGAGGGATGCAGAGGCTTAAGAGGTTGATGCAGAGGCTCAAGAGAGTGATGCAGAGGCTCAATAGAGGGATGCAGAGGCTCAAGAGAGTGATTCAGAGGCTGAAGAGAGTGCTGCAGAGGCTGAAGAGAGGGATGAAGAGGCTTAAGAGAGTGATGCAGAATCTTAGGAGTGTGAGGCAAAGGCTCAAGTGAGGGATGCAGAGGCACAAGAGAGGGATGCAGAGGCTCTTGAGAGTGATGCAGAGGCTCAGGAGAGGGATGCAGTGGCTTAAGGGAGTGATGCAAAGGCTCAAGAGAGTGATGCAGAGGCTCGTGAGAGGGATGCAGGAGTTCAAGAGAGGGACGCAGAGGCTCAAGAGATTGATTCAGAGGCTTACGAGAGTGATGCAGAGGATTAAGAGAGTGTTGCAGAGGCTTAAGCGAGGGATGCAGAGGCTCAAGAGAGGGATGGAGGGGCTCAAGAGAGGGATGCAGAGGCTCAAGTGAGGGATGCAGAGGCACAAGAGAGGGATGCAAAGGCTCTTGAAAGTGACGCAGAGGCTCAAGAGAGGGATGCAGAGGCTTAAGAGAGTGATGCAAAGGCTCAGGAGAGGGATGCAGAGGCTTATGAGAGGGATGCAGGAGTTCAAGTGAGTGATGCAAAGGCTTACGAAAGTGATGCAGAGGCTAAAGAGAGTGATGCAGAGGCTTAAGAGAGGGATGCAGAGACTCAAGAGAGTGATGCAAAGGCTCAAGAGAGTGATGCAGAGGCTGAAGAGAGTGTTGCAGATTCATAAGAGAGATGCAGAGGCTCAAGAGAGTGATGCAAAGGCCTGGAAGTGATGCAGAGGCTTAAGAGAGGGATGCAATTGCTCAAGAGAGGGATGTAGAGGCTCAGGACAGTGATGCAGAGGCTCAAGAGAGGGATGCAGAGGCTCAAGAGAGAGAGATGCAGAGGCTTAAGAGAGTGATGCAGTGGTTCAAGAGAGTGATGCAGAGGCACAAGAGAATGATGTAGAGGCTTAAGAGAGGGATTCAGAGGCTCAAGAGAATGATGCAGGGGCTCAAGAGAGTGATGCAGAGGCTTAAGAGAGTGATGCAGAGGATCAAGATTGTGATGCAGAGGCTAAAGAGACGAATGCAGAGGCTGAAGAGAATGATGCAGAGGCTTAAGAGAGGGATGCAGAGGCTGAAGAGAATGATGCAGAGGCTTAAGAGAGGGATGCAAAGGCTCAAGAGAGTGATGGAGAGGCTCAGGAGAGTGATGCAGAGGCTCAACATAGTGATTCAGAGGCTCAGGAGAGTGATGCAGAGGCTCAACATAGTGATTCAGAGGCTTATGAGAGTGATGCAGAGGCTTAAGAGAGGGATGAAGAGGCACAAGAAAGGGATGTAGAGGCTCTTAGGAGTGATGCAGAGGCTCAAGAGAGGGATGCAGAGGCTCAAGAGAGGGATGCAGGGGCTCAAGAGAGGGATGCAGAGGCTAGAGTGAGGGAAGCAGAGGCACAAGAGAGGGATGCAGAGGCTCCTGAGAGTGACGCAGAGGCTCAAAAGCGGGATGCAGAGGCTTAAAAGGGTGATACAAAGGCTCAAGAGAGTGATGCAGAGGCTCAAGATTGGGATGCAGGGGCTCAAGAGAGTGATGCAGAGGCTCAAGAGAGTGATTCAGAGGCTTACGAGAGTGATGCAAAGGCTTAAGAGAGTGATGCAGAGGCTCAAAAGAGGGATGCAGAGGCCTTAAAGGGAGATGCAGAGGCTCAAGAGAGTGATGCAGAGCCTCAAGAGTGAGATGTAGGGGCTCAAAAGAGTGATGCAGAGGCTCAAGAGAGTGATTCAGAGGCTTATGAGAGTGATGCAGAAGCTTAAGAGAGTGATGCAGAGGCTCAAGAGAGTGATGCAGAAGATCAAGAGAGGGAAGCAGAGGCTTAAGAGAGTGATGCAGAGGCTGAAGAGAGTGATGCAGAGGCGCTAGAGAGTGATGCAGAGGCTCAAGAGAGTGATGCAGAGGCTCAACAGAGTGATGCAGAGAATCAAAAGAGTGATGCAGAGGCTCGAGAGAGTTATGCAGAGGCCCCAACAGAGGGATTCAGAGGCTTACGAGAGTGATGCAGAGGCTGAAGAGAGTGTTGCAGAGGCTCAAGAGAGGGATGAAGAGGCTGAAGAGAGTGATGCAGAGGCTCAAGAGAGGGATGGAGAGGCTTAAGAGGGTGATGCAGAGGCTCAAGAGAGTGATGCAGAGTCTTGAGAGAGGGATGCAGGGGCTCAAGAGAGTGATGCAGAGGCTCACGAGAGTGATTCAGGGGCTTAAGAGAGTGATGCAGAGGCTTACGAGAGTGATGCAGAGGCTTAAGAGAGTAATGGAGAGGCTCAAGAGAGTGATGCAGAGGATCAATAGAGGGAAGCAGAGGCTAAAGAGAGTGATACAGAGGCTGAAGAGAGTGATGCAGAGGCTCTATAGAGTGATGCAGAGACTCAAGAGAGTGATGCAGAGGCTCAAGAGAGTGATGCAGAGGATCAAGAGAGTGATGCAGAGGCTCGAGAGAGTGTTTCAGAGGCTTACGAGAGTGATGCAGAGAATCAAGAGAGTGATTCAGTGGCTCGAGAGAGTTATGCAGAGGCCTCAAGAGAGGGATTCAGAGGCTTAAGAGAGTGACCCCCTCCCCATCCGGCCCGTTGGCGTCGTGAGGGGGCTTGGTGGACGGCTGCCGGAGTGTGATGCTCCGTTGGGCAGTCCTCTGTCCTTTTCTGGCCTTACACTCCTGCTGCTGTCTTCTCCAATTGTGCCGGATCGCTTTTCCTTTTCCTTATGTTTCGTTTTTCTCCCCCCTCTTCTCCTATCTGCTTGTCGTTTCCTGCCGACCTTTTGCTTGTTTTGGATTCTTTCTTTGGACTTCTTCTATTTTGACGCCCGGGTGCTTGAGGAGGCATACTCTTGCACCCATAGAACTGTAGTACCCAACGTCTCGAGCGAGGGGAACCTTTTATGGTCAATCCCCCTTTCGTCGCTGAACCTGATCTCGACGGACTGACGGTTCTTAAGGTAGCGTTTGTGGGGCGTATACTCACGACGCACCCCTAGGGGGCCCCGGCATGATCGGCGATAGATTCCTGTTGGGTGTCCTGCCTCTAATTGTGGCTCCATGGTGGGTATGGGGGCACATTCGTGGATGAATTTGTCACTTTTCGTCTTTACGTCGTTGAATGTTTCCGTTGTACCCTCTCAGGCTCGTGGGGTGGGCGACCAAGCCCCCGAGTCGGCCTGTATTGGAAGACCAGGCTCTGTAGCTCCCGCTGCGTTGGGCCCCGACCTTGCTCCTCCTTTGACCGTCCTGACTTCTTTCCCCAGCTCCCCTCCCTCCTCTGTGGTTGGGTCGAGCCTCCAGCCCCCGGTGGTGACCACTTCGTCCCCTGGTGTGGCTAAGTCTTTCGATGTGACTACTGCGCCTTTTGACCCCTCTCTCCCTAGGGGTTCTCAACGCTGTTCGCGCCCCAACCGCACTCGCTCGATTCCTTCTCGTGCTGATGCGTATCAGGCCTTGTTTGGTCCTGCTTCATGGGCCAAATACTTTGATCTCCTCCCTCTTGATTCTGCGCCTCCTGACGATTTCTCCCTCCATCGGCATCTTGTAGATTCCGTGGGTGCGTCTGTTACTTTCAACCCCACTCGTCTCGGTACACGTGTCGTATCTGCTCCTTTTCAGGATGCGGCATCCCGCTTGGCTGCCTTATCTTGCCTTGGCGAGCTTCCTGTTCGGGTCTCCAAGAACGTTCAGATGAATGCCAGTGTTGGCACTATTCTCCTCCCACCCCATGTTGCAACCGGTGTTCGGAATCTGCAGGATTGCCACGATGATATTCGGCATATCCTTGATGCCCAAGGCCATTCTGTCCTCCAGGTTGACTCGTTTACTCGTCCCCCTCGTGGTCGTCGCCGTCAACCCCTTCGCGTTGTGAAGATCACCTTTGATGGTAGGACCCTTCCACCCTCTGTCATTCTTGCTGGTGCTAGGTGCTCTGTCCAGGAGTATATTCCTTCTCCTCGACTTTGTAACAAGTGCTGGAGGTTTGGGCATGGTGCCCTCCGCTTCTCCGGGACTGTCTCTCTCTGTCCTTTGTGTGGGAGTGAAGGTCAATCTAAGTCGGAGTGCACTTCTCCCCAGGCTCGTTGCCTCAACTGCGGTGAGGCCCATCCTACCTTCTCCCGTACGTGTGTCCATTACAAGCTTGAGGCAGCCGTCCTCAACTTGAAGCACCGGGAGCGTTTATCTTTTCCTGAGGCGAGGCGCCAGGTTCGCCGGCTCCCGCCTTTTGCTAATATCTCTTATGCTCGCGTGTTGCGCTCTTCCTCTCCTCGTCCTTCCCGCCTTCCTCAGACTCACAACCGTTTCCGGGCCTTGGACCCTGATGCGCCCACTGCCCCCTCCTCAGTTCCTTTGGGTTCTCTCCCGAAGGATCCTTCTCCTGGTCCTCTGTCTGGGGTTCCCCTTCCTTCTACCCGGTCTGTCGTGTCTCCTGTGTCTTCTTCCTCGTCCCCCTCCGATCTTCCTTCCCATCCTCTTCCTCCATCTATCGGCTCTCCCCACCGCCTGTCGGTGCGGGCGGATGTCCATCGCTCTCCTAACGGCCGTCGTGTGTGCTCTCGTTCGGCTTCTCCTGTTGAGACACTGGAATCCGTTGCCCGGTACGTAGTTGCTGGGACACCGGTCTCTTTAAGTCAGAAGCGAAAGCCTGGCTCCTCTCCTTCCTCTTCCCTGGCGGGTAAGAAGGCTTCGCTTTCTTCCTCAGCTCCTACTTCTGGCTCTGTTGCTCCTTGCCCTCCCGTTTCAGTGATTGCGCCCCCTGTTCCTGCTATGGAGGTTTCTTTGGCCCCTGCTTCCCTTTCGGTTGCTGCTCTTGCTGAGGTGCGCTCCCCTCTTTCTACTCCCCCTCTTCCTGCTGCTGTCCTTGACTGCTCCTCTCCGTTGTCTCCTCCTCTTCCTCCTCCTCCTCCTCCTCCTCCGGACCCTGCCCGCCCACCTCTGATCTGTTCTCCCGTTTCCTTCCCTCCGTCTTTGCTCAGTTTACCCATGCCCCCTAACCCTGACTTTGCTGACCCTGATATTCTTTAACGTGCTCTGTTGCTCTTTCGCCTTTGTTTCTTCCTTGTTCTCTGTTTTTGTCCTTTCTCTTCTCGTCGTTGTCCATTCTTCAATGGAACGTTCGAGGTTATTACGCCAATTTCCTCGAACTCCAACTTCTGATTTCGCGGTTTTCGCCCCTTTGTGTCTGTCTCCAGGAGCCAATGCTTGGTGCTCGTCCTGGTCGTTTTCGTGGCTATTCCTTTCTCTCCCCCCCCGCAGCCATTGCTGGGGCTTCTAATTCTTCTGCTCTCTTGATTCGGGCTGATGTTCCCTTTGTTCCTTTACTTTTTCCTTCGCCTCTCCATTGTTCTGCTGCTCGTATCTTTGTGGGGAAATGGTACACAGTTTGTTCCATTTATCTCCCCCCGAGTGTCCCGCTCTCTCTTCCTGAATTGAAACACCTCCTAGACTCCTTGCCGGAGCCTGTGCTCCTGCTGGGTGACTTCAATTGTCGTCATTCTCTTTGGGGTGACGTTCTGACGAATACCCGGGGTCGCCTCCTTGAGCCGTTTCTCCTCTCTTCTTCCCTGTCTCTTCTGAATTCTGGTGAGCCCACTCATTTGGACTCTCGGACTCGCACCCTTTCTTGTCTTGATCTTTCTCTCTGCTCTTCTTCTCTTTACTTAGATTTCACGTGGCAGGTTCTTGATGACCTCCATGGAAGTGATCATTTCCCCATCCTTGTTTCCTTTTTCTCTTTTCGCCCTTCCCTCTCTTTCCCTAGGTGGCAGTTTGCTAAGGCAGACTGGACCCTATTTACCCTCAGTGCTGCTCTCTCTGACCTCTCCCTTCTGCCTCTCTCTCGCGCTCTCCTCCTTTTTCATGACACTGTCTTCAACGCTGCCCTCCGCTCTATTCCTCGCTCTTCCTCTCGGGGTCCACGGAAGTGCGTTCCCTGGTGGAATGCGGACTGTGCTCGGGCTGTCCGCTGTAAGCGTGCAGCCTGGAAGAGGCACCGCCGTAGGCAGACGACCGGTTCTTTTCTTTTCTTTCGGAAAGCGAGTGCGGTGGCCCGTAGGGTCATCCGTATGGCTAAACGTGAATGTTGGGCATGTTATGTCTCAACAATTACGTCCGAAACCCCTCTGGCCCAGATCTGGAAGCGTATCCGCAAGATAGCGGGTAAGTTCGTTCCCGATGTTTTACCGGTCCTTCACCTCCATGATACTCTTGTGGCGGACCCGTTGCAGGTCGCTTCCGAACTGGGTTCCCACTTTTCTTCTGTTAGCTCTGGTCTTCATCTTCCCCAATCTTTCCTTCTTCGTAAACCTGTCCTTGAGTCTCGTCCTTTAGATTTCTGCACTCATCTTCAGCTTCCCTATAATGATCCCTTCTCTCTCTCTGAACTTCGTTCTGCCCTGGCCCTCTGCGGTTCTACGGCGGCGGGCTCCGATGGTATTCATTATGAGATGCTTCGCCATCTCCCTCCGAGCACGTCTCAGTATTTACTGAGTCTGTATAATCGGATCTGGGAGTCGTCGTCAGTCCCTGAGGACTGGCTCGATGCCGTAGTCCTCCCTGTTCGCAAACCGGGGTCTCTGGGTACTTCCCCTAAGGACTTTCGCCCTATTGCTCTCACAAGTTGTGTCTGCAAACTCTTTGAACGTATGGTTAACGTTCGTCTGATGTGGTTCCTGGAACACCATCACCTCCTCTCCCCTTCTCAATTTGGTTTCCGCAAGTGCTGCAGCGCGACAGATGTCCTGGTGAACTTGGAGGTCTATATTCGTCTTTTTTGTCTTTTGCTGCGAAGACCTCCGTTGTTGCCGTCCTTTTTGACCTGGAAAAGGCTTACGACACTACTTGGCGTTATCATATCCTATCTCAACTTCATTCTTTTGGCCTTCGTGGTCATCTCCCTCTCTTTCTCCGCAGCTTCCTCTCTCGTCGTTCCTTTCGGGTGCGCCTTGGTACCGCTCTCTCTCCCTCTTTTCAGCAATACGAAGGTGTGCCCCAGGGTAGTGTTCTGAGCACTACTCTTTTTTCTGGTTGCCCTCAATGGTCTTCTTTCCTCTCTTCCTTCTGGTGTCTTCTCTGCTCTCTATGTCGATGATCTTACCCTTTGTTGTCAGGGTGATGATTCGCCTCTCCTTCAACGCCGGCTTCAACTTGCAATTGATGCCGTGTCGTCTTGGGCCACAGGTCATGGCTTCAAGTTCCCTACTTCTAAGACTTGTGCCATGACTTTTACGCGGAAACGGGTTGTTCTTCGTCCCTCTTTGTCACATTATGGTCATCCCCTTGAGTACAAAGATTCCGCGAAGCTTTTGGGGTTATTCCTTGACACTCGTTTGTCTTGGTCTCCCCATATCTCTTACCTCCGTGTTGAGTGCTCTAAGGCCCTTACCCTCCTTCGGGTCTTGTCCCATACTTCTTGGGGGGCAGATAGGCGCACTCTCCTTGCTTTACATTCCTCTCTCATCCTGTCTAAGCTCGATTATGGTTGCCCTGCTTACTCGTCTGCTTCTCCTTCTACTCTTCGCCGTCTTGATGCTTTGCACCATACTGGGTTGCGCCTCAGTTCTGGTGCCTTTCGTTCGACTCCCATCCTTAGCTTGTATGTTGACACTGGCTTCCTGTCTCTCCAGGACCGCCGTGATCGCTACTGTCTTCGCTATCTTGCGCGGTCCTTGCAACATCCTTCCTCTCGCCTCTGTCGTGCTTTAACTTTTACCCCTCCTGCGGTTCCTGTTCCTCTTCACCACCTCCCTCTTTCTGTCCGGTTATCTCGCCTACAAGATTCTCTTTCCGTTCGTATTTCTGATGTTTCTCCTCGTGTTGTTCCTTCTTTGCCCCCGTGGAGGGTCCCTCTTCCGCGGTTTTGTACATCCTTGACCCGTACCACTAAAGCTTTTACCCCTCCTACGGTTCTAAAACGCCTTTTCCTCGAGCACTTTTCTTCTCACTCCCGCTCCGTTTCTGTCTTCACCGATGGGTCTAAGTCAGCGGACGGTGTTGGCTACTCTGTTGTTTTACCTGATCGCACCTATATGTGTCGCTTGCCTCCGGAGACTAGCATCTTTACAGCGGAACTTTATGCTATTCTCTATGCTCTTCGTCTCCTGCTTTCTCGTTGTCAGTCTTCCTTTGTGGTTGTTGTTGACTCTCGTAGTGCCCTCATGGCTCTCGGGTCCTTTAATCCGGTTCATCCAGTAGTTGTCGAGATCCAGCATTGGCTGTTTCTCGTTCACAGTAAATTTAAGTCGGTTGAGTTTTGTTGGGTTCCCAGCCATATTGGTGTGTCTTTAAATGAGCGTGCGATGCTGCCGCCAAGGAAGCTGTCCGCTCTTGTCCCATCTCTCGTAAAGGCATTCCGTATTCCGACTTTTACCCGGTTATCCATTCCTCAGTCCTTACCCGTTGGCAGGCTTCTTGGTTGTCTGTTACTGGTAACAAGCTACGTACTCTTAAATGTTGTGTTTCCTCGTGGCCGTCCTCCTTCCACCATAACCGGCGGTGGGAAACAGCTCTGGCAAGGTTGCGTATTGGCCATACTCGCTTAACCCATGGTCACTTGATGGAGCACCGCCCTGCTCCTTATTGTCCTAGTTGCATTGTCCCTCTTACGGTCGTGCATGTTCTTCTTGAATGTCCTGACTTCCAGGACGAGCGTGTGTCTTGCTTTCCGACCGCCCCTCGCGGTCACCTGTCCCTCGATAGAATTCTTGGTGACTCGGATACTTTTGATATCGTTCGCCTTATGCGTTTTTGTTCTCGTATTGGCATCCTTGGTGATATTTAGCGCCCTCTGATTATTTCGCATATTTGATGGTGCTACATAGCCTTCCCAGTTTGGTGCCTTCTGTTGATAATTACTTACTTACTTACTTAAGAGAGTGATGCAGAGGCTGAAGAGAGTATTGCAGAGGCTCAAGAGAGGGATGAAGAGGCTGAAGAGTGATGCAGAGGCTCAAGAGAGGAATGCAGAGGCTCAAGAGAGTGATGCAGAGGCTTTAGAGAGTGAGGCAGAGGCTTAGGAGAGGGATGCAGAGGCTCAAGAGAGTAATGCAGAGGCTTTAAAGGGTAATGCAAAGGCTCAAGAGAGTGATGCAAAGGCTTGAGAGAGGGATGCAGGGGCTCAAGAGAGTGATGCAGAGGCTCAAGAGATTGATTCAAAGGCTTAAGAGAGTGATTCAAAGGCTTAAGAGAGTGATGCAGAGACTTATGAGAGTGATGCAAAGGCTTAAAAGAGGGATGCAGAGGCACAAGAGAGGGATGCAGAGGCTCAAGAATGGGATGCAGAGGCTCAAGTGAGGGATGCAGAGGCTCAAGAGAGGGATGCAGAGGCTTAAGAGAGTGATGCAAAAGCTCAAGAGAAGGATGCAGAGGCTCTTTAGAGGGATGCAAGACTTCAAGAGAGGGATGCAGAGGCTCAAGAGAGTGATGCAGAGGATCAAGTGAGGGAAGCAGAGGCTTAAGAGAGTGATGCAGAGGCTGAAGAGAGTGATGCAGAGGCTCTAGAGAGTGATGCAGAGGCTCAAGCGAGTGATGCAGAGCCCCAAGAGAGTGATGCAGAGGATCAAGAGAGTGATGCAGAGGCTCGAGAGAGTGATGCAGAGGCCTCAAGAGAGGGATTCAGAGGCTTAAGAGAGTAATGCAGAGGCTTAAGAGAGTGATGCAGAAGATTAAGAGAGGGATGCAGAGGCTCAAGCGAGGGATGCAGAGGCTCTTGAGAAGGATGCAGGAGTCCAAGAGAGTGATGCAGAGGCTCAAGAAAGGGATGCAGAGGCTTAAGAAAGTGATGCAGAGGCTCAAAAAAAAGATGCAGAGGCTTAAGAGAGTGATGCAGAGGCGGAAGAGAGTGTTGCAGAGGCTTAAGAGAGGGATGCAGAGGCTCAGGAGAGTGATGCAAAGGCTCAAGAGAGTGATGCAGAGGCTGAAGAGAGTGTTGCAGAGGCTTATGAGAGGGATGCAGAGGCTCAAGAGAAGGATGCAGAGGCTTAAGAGAATGATGCAGAAGCTGAAGAGAGTGTTGCAGAGGCTTAAGAGAGGGATGCAGAGGCTCAAGAGAGGGATGCAGGGGCTCAAGAGAGTGATGCAGAGGCTGAAGAGAGTGACGCAGAGACTCAAGAGAGGGATGCAGAGGCTTAAGCGAGTGATGCAAAGGCTCAAGAGAGGGATGCAAAGGCTCATGAGAGGGATGCAGGAGTTCAAGAGAGAGATGCAGAGGCGCAAGGAAGGGATGCAGAGGCTTAAGAAAGTGATGCAGAGGCTCAAAAGAGGGATGCAGAGGCTTAAGAGGTTGATGCAGAGGCTCAAGAGAGTGATGCAGAGGCTCAATAGAGGGATGCAGAGGCTCAAGAGAGTGATAGAGAGGCTCAAGAGAGTGATTCAGAGGCTGAAGAGAGTGTTGCAGACGCATAGACGAGGGATGCAAAGGCTCAAGAGAGGGATGCAGAGGCTTAATTGAGTGATGCAAAGGCTGAAGAGAGTGTCGCAGAGGCTTAAGAGAAGGATGCAGAAGCTCAAGAGAGTGATGCAGAGGCTTAAGAGAGGGATGCAGAGGCTAAAGAGAGTGATGCAGAGGCTGAAGAGATTGATGCACAGGCTTTAGAGAGGGATGCAGATTCTCAAGAGAGTGATGCAAAGGCTCAAGAGAGTGATGCAGAGGCTGAAGAGAGTGTTGCAGACGCATAGACGAGGGATGCAAAGGCTCAAGAGAGGGATGCAGAGGCTTAATTGAGTGATGCAAAGGCTGAAGAGAGTGTCGCAGAGGCTTAAGAGAAGGATGCAGAAGCTCAAGAGAGTGATGCAGAGGCTTAAGAGAGGGATGCAGAGGCTCAAGAGAGGGATGTAGAGGCTCAAGAGAGTGATGCAGAGGCTCAGGAGAGTGATCCAGACGCACACGAGAATGATGTAGAGGCTTAAGAGAGGGATGCAGAGGCTCAAGAGAATGATGCAGGGGCTCAAGAGAATGATGCAGAGGCTTAGGAGAGGGATGCAGAGGATCAAGAGAGTGATGCAGAGGCTGAAGATAGTCTTGCAGAGGCTTAGGAGAGGGATGCAGAGGCTCAAGAGAGTAATGCAGAGGCTTAAGAGGATGATGCAGAGGCTCAAGAGAGTGATGCAGAGGCTTAAGAGAGTGATGCAGAGGCTCAAGAGAGGGATGATGAGGCTTGAGAGAGGGATGCAGGGGTTCATGAGGGTGAAGCAGAGGCTCAAGCGAGTGAATCAGAGGCTTAAGAGAGTGATGCAGAGGTCAAAGAGAGTGATGCAGAGGCTCCAGAGAGTAATGCAGAGGCTAAAGAGAGTGATGCAGAGGCTCAAGAGAGTAATGCAGAGGTTTGAAAGAGGGATGCAGGGGCTCACGTGAGTGATGCAGAGGCTCAAGAGAGTGATTCAGAGGATCAAGAGAGTGATGCAGAGGCTTAAGTGAGGGATGCAGAGGCTCAAGAGAGGGATGCAGAAGCCCAAGAGAGGGATGCAGAAGCTCAAGAGAGGGATGCAGAGGCTCAAGTGAGGGATGCAGTGGCAAAAGAGAGGGATGCAGAGGCTCTTGAGAGTGATGCAGAGGCTCAAGAGAGGGATGCAGAGGCTCAAGAGAGTGATTCAGAGGCTTACGAGAGTGATGCAGAGGCTTAAGAGAGTGATGCAGAGGCTTAAGAGAGGGATGCAGAGGCTCAAGCAAGGGATGCAGAGGCTCAAGAGAGGGATGTAGGGGCTCAAGAGAGGGATGCAGAGGCTCAAGTGAGGGATGCAGAGGCACAAGACAGGGATGCAGAGGCTCTTGAGAGTGACGCAGAGGCTCAAGAGAGGGATGCAGAGGCTTAGGAGAGTTATGCAAAGGCTCAGGAGAGGGATGCAGAGGCTAATGAGAGGGATGCAGGAGTTTAAGAGAGTGATGCAGAGGCTCGAGAAAGAGATGCAAAGGCTAAACAAAGTGACGCAGAGGCTCAAAAAAGGGATGCAGAGGCTTAAAAGAGTGATGCAGAGGCTGAAGAAAGAGTTGCAGAGACTTAAGAGAGGGATTCAAATTCTCAAGAGAGTGATGCAAAGGTTCAAGAGAGTGATGCAGAGGCTGAAGAGAGTGTTCCAGAGGCTTAAGAGAGGGATGCAAAGGCTCAAGAGAGAGATGGAGAGGCTTAAGAGAGTGATGCAGAGACTGAAGAGAGTGTCGCAGAGGCTTAAGAGAGGGATGCAGAGGCTCAAGAGAGTGTTGCAGAGGCACAAGAGAATGATGTAGAGGCTTAGGAGAGGGATGCAGAGGCTCAAGAGAATGATGCAGGGGCTCAAGAGAATGATGCAGAGGCTTAGGAGAGGGATGCAGAGGATCAAAAGAGTGATGCAGAGGCTTAAGAGAGTGAGGTAGAGGCTTAGGAGAGGGACGCAGAGGCTCAAGAGAGTAACGCAGAGGCTTAAGAGGATGATGCAGGGCTCAAAAGAGTGATGCAGAAGCTTAAGAGAGGGATGCAGAGGCTCAAGACATGGATGCAGAGGCCCAAGAGAGGGATGCAGAGGCTCAAGAGAGGGATGCAGAGGCTCAAGAAAGGGATGCAGTGGCAATAAAGAGAGGGATGCAGAGGCTCTTGAGAGTGATGCAGAGGCTCAAGAGAGTTACGCAGAGGCTCAAGAGAGTGATGCAAAGGCTCAAGAGAGGGATGCAGAGGCTCATGAGAGGGATGCAGGAGTTCAAGAGAGGGATGCAGAGACTCAAGAGAGGGATTCAGAGGCTTACGAGAGTGATGCAGAGGCTTAAGAGAGTGATGCAGAAGATAAAGAGATTGATGCAGAGGCTCAAGCGAGGGATGCAGAGGCTCTTGAGAGTGACGTAGAGGCTCAAGAGAGGGATGCAGAGGCTTAAGAGAGTGAGGCAAAGGCACAGGAGAGGGATGCAGAGGCTCATGAGAGGGATGCAGGAGTCCAAGAGAGTGATGCAGAGGCTCAAGAATGGGATGCAGAGGCTTAAGAAAGTGATGCAGAGGCTCAAAAAAGGGATGCAGAGGCTTAAGAGAGTGATGCAGAGGCGGAAGAGAGTGTTGCAGAGGCTTAAGTGAAGGATGCAGAGGCTCAAGAGAGTGAAGCAAAGGCTCAAGAGAGTGATGCAGAGGCTGAAGAGAGTGTTGCAGAGGCTTATGAGAGGGATGCAGAGGCTCAAGAGAGGGATGCAGAGGCTTAAGAGAGTGATGCAAAAGCTGAAGAGAGTGTTGCAGAGCCTTAAGAGAGGGATGCAGAGGCTCAAGAGAGTGACGCAGAGGTTCAAGAGAGGGATGCAGAGGCTTAAGCGAGTGATGCAAAGGCTCAAGAGAGGGATGCAAATGCTCATGAGAGGGATGCAGGAGTTCAAGAGAGAGATGCAGAGGCTCAAGGAAGGGATGCAGAGGCTTAAGAGGTTGATGCAGAGGCTCTTGAGAGTGATGCAGAGGCTCAGGAGAGGGATGCAGTGGCTTAAGGGAGTGATGCAAAGGCTCAAGAGAGTGATGCAGAGGCTCGTGAGAGGGATGCAGGAGTTCAAGAGAGGGATGTAGAGGCTCAAGAGATTGATTCCGAGGCTTAAGAGAGTGATGCAGAGGCTGAAGAGAGTGTTGCAGAGGCTGAAGAGAGTGTTGCAGAGGCTTACGAGAGTGATGCAGAGGATTAAGAGAGTGATGCAGAGGCTTAAGCGAGGGATGCAGAGGCTCAAGAGAGGGATACAGGGGCTCAAGAGAGGGATGCAGAGGCTCAAGTGAGTGATGCAGAGGCACAAGAGAGGGATGCAAAGGCTCTTGAAAGTGACGCAGAGGCTCAAGAAAGGGATGCAGAGGCTTAAGAGAGTGATGCAAAGGCTCAGGAGAGGGATGCAGAGGCTTATGAGAGGGATGCAGGAGATCAAGAGAGTGATGCAAAGGCTTACGAAAGTGATGCAGAGGCTCAAAAAAGGGATGCAGAGGCTAAAGATTGTGATGCAGAGGCTGAAGATAGTGTTGCAGAGGCTTAAGAGAGGGATGCAATTGCTCAAGAGAGGGATGTAGAGGCTCAGGAGAGTGATGCAGAGGCACAAGCGAGGGATGCAGAGGCTCAAGAGAGAGATGCAGAGGCTTAAGAGAGTGATGCAGTGGTTCAAGAAAGTGATGCAGAGGCACCAGAGAATGATGTAGAGGCTTAAGAGAGGGATTCAGAGGCTCAAGAGAATGATGCAGGGGCTCAAGAGAGTGATGCAGAGGCTTATGAGAGTGATGCAGAGGATCAAAGGAGTGATGCAGAGGCTAAAGAGAGGAATGCAAAGACTGAAGAGAATGATGCAGAGGCTTAAGAGAGGGATGTAGAGGCTGAAGAGAATGATGCAGAGGCTTAAGAGAGAGATTCAAAGGCTCAAGAGAGTGATGGAGAGGCTCAGGAGAGTGATGCAGAGGCTCAATATAGTGATTCAGAGGCTTACGAGAGTGATGCAGAGGCTTAAGAGAGTGATGCAGAGGCTAAAGAGAGGGATGCAGAGGCTCAAGAGAGGGATGCAGAGGCAAAAGAGAGGGATGCAGGGGCTCAAGTGAGGGATGCTGAGGCTCAAGTGAGGGATGAAGAGGCACAAGAGAGGGATGTAGAGGCTCTTAGGAGTGCTGCAGAGGCTCAAGAGAGGGATGCAGAGGCTCAAGAGAGGGATGCAGGGGCTCAAGAGAGGGATGCAGAGGCTCCTGAGAGTGACGCAGAGGCTCAAAAGAGGGATGCAGAGGCTTAAAAGGGTGATGCAAAGGCTCAAGAGAGTGATGCAGAGGCTCAAGTGAGTGATTTAGAGGCTTACGAGAGTGATGCAAAGGCTTAAGAGAGTAATGCAGAGGCTTAAGAAAGTGATGCAGAGGCTCAAAAGAGGGATGCAGAGGCTTTAAAGGGTGATGCAGAGGCTCAAGAGAGTGATGCAGAGGCTCAAGATTGGGATGTAGGGGCTCAAAAGAGTGATGCAGAGGCTCAAGAGAGTGATTCAGAGGCTTACGAGAGTAATGCAGAGGCTTAAGAGAGTGATGCAGAGGCTCAAGAGAGTGATGCAGAGGATCAAGAGAGGGGAAGCAGAGGCTTAAGAGAGTGATGCAGAGGCTGAAGAGAGTGATGCAGAGGCGCTAGAGAGTGATGCAGAGGCTCAATTAAGAGAGTGATGCAAAGGCTCAACAGAGTGATGCAGAGAATCAAAAGAGTGATGCAGAGGCTCGAGAGAGTTATGCAGAGGCAGCAACAGAGGGATTCAGAGGCTTACGAGAGTGATGCAGAGGCTGAGGAGAGTGTTGCAGAGGCTCAAGAGAGGGATGAAGAGGCTCAAGAGAGTGATGCAGAGGCTCAAGAGAGGGATGGAGAGGCTTAAGAGGGTGATGCAGAGGCTCAAGAGATTGATGCAGAGGCTTGAGAGAGGGATGCAGGGGCTCAAGAGAGTGATGCAGAGGCTCAAGAGAGTGATTCAGGGGCTTAAGAGAGTGATGCAGAGGCTTACGAGGGTGATGCAGAGGCTTACGAGAGTGATGCAGAGGCTTAAGAGAGTAATGGAGAGGCTCAAGAGAGTGATGCAGAGGATCAATAGAGGGAAGCAGAGGCTTAAGAGAGTGATACAGAGGCTGAAGAGAGTGATGCAGAGGCTCTAGAGAGTGATGCAGAGACTCAAGAGAGTGATGCAGAGGCTCAAGAGAGTGATGCAGAGGATCAAGAGAGTGATGCAGAGGCTCAAGAGAGTGATTCAGAGGCTTACGAGAGTGATGCAGAGAATCAAGAGAGTGATGCAGAGGCTCGAGAGAGTTATGCAGAGGCCTCAGGAGAGGGATTCAGAGGCTTAAGAGAGTTATTCAGAGGCTGAAGAGAGTGTTGCAGAGGCTCAAGAGAAGGATGAAGAGGCTGAAGAGTGATGCAGAGGCTCAAGAGAGGAATGCAGAGGCTCAAGAGAGTGATGCAGAGGCTTTAGAGAGTGAGGCAGAGGCTTAGGAGAGGGATGCAGAGGCTCAAGAGAGTAATGCAGAGGCTTTAAAGGGTAATGCAAAGGCTCAAGAGAGTGATGCAAAGGCTTGAGAGAGGGATGCATGGGCTCAAGAGAGTGATGCAGAGGCTCAAGAGAGTGATTCAAAGGCTTAAGAGAGTGATGCAGAGGCTTAAGAGAGTGATGCAAAGGCTTAAAAATGGGATGCAGAGGCTCAAGAGAGGGATGCAGAGGCCCAAGAGAGGGATGCAGAGGCTCAAGAATGGGATGCAGAGGCTCAAGTGAGGGATGCAGAGGCTCAAGAGAGGGATGCAGAGGTTTAAGAGAGTGATGCAAAAGCTGAAGAGAAGGATGCAGAGGCTCTTTAGAGGGATGCAAGAGTTCAAGCGAGGGATGCAGAGGCTCAAGAGAGTGATGCAGAGGATCAAGAGAGGGAAGCAGAGGCTTAAGAGAGTGATGCAGAGGATCAAGAGAGTGATGCAGAGGCTCGAGAGAGTGATGCAGAGACCTCAAGAGAGGGATTCAGAGGCTTAAGAGAGTAATGCAGTGGCTTAAGAGAGTGATGCAGAAGATTAAGAGAGGGATGCAGAGGCTCAAGCGAGGGATGCAGAGGCTCTTGAGAGTGACGCAGAGGCTCAAGAGAGGGATGCAGAGGCTTAAGAGAGTGATGCAAAGGCTCAGGAGAGGGATGCAGAGGCTCATGAGAAGGATGCAGGAGTCCAAGAGAGTGATGCAGAGGCTCAAGAAAGGGATGCAGAGGCTTAAGAAAGTGATGCAGAGACTCAAAAAAGGGATGCACAGGCCTAAGAGAGTGATGCAGAGGCGGAAGAGAATGTTGCAGAGGCTTAGGAGAGGGATGCAGAGGCTCAAGAGAGTGATGCAAAGGCTCAAGAGAGTGATGCAGAGGCTGAACAGAGTGTTGCAGAGGCTTATGAGAGGGATGAAGAGGCTCAAGGGAGGGATGCAGAGGCTTAAGAGAGTGATGCAGAAGCTGAAGAGAGTGTTGCAGAGGCTTAAGAGAGGGATGCAGAGGCTCAAGAGAGAGATGCAGGGGCTCAAGAGAGTGATGCAGAGGCTGAAGAGAGTGACGCAGAGTCTCAAGTGAGAGATGCAGAGGCTTAAGCGAGTGATGCAAAGGCTCAAGAGAGGGATGCAAATGCTCATGAGAGGAATGCAGGAGATCAAGAGAGAGATGCAGAGGCTCAAGGAAGGGATGCAGAGGCTTAAGAAAGTGATGCAGAGGCTCAAAAGAGGGATGCAGAGGCTAAAGAGGTTGATGCAGAAGCTCAAGAGAGTGATGCAGAGGCTCAATAGAGGGATGCAGAGGCTCAAGAGAGTAATAGAGAGGCTCAAGAGAGTGATTCAGAGGCTTAAGAGAGTGATGCAGAGGCTGAAGAGAGTGTTGCAGAGGCTGAAGAGAGTGTTGCAGAGGCTTAGACGAGGGATGCAAAGGCTCAAGAGAGGGATGCAGAGGCTTAATTGAGTGATGCAAAGGCTGAAGAGAGTGTCGCAGAGGCTTAAGAGAAGGATGCAGAAGCTCAAGAGAGTGATGCAGAGGCTTAAGAGAGGGATGCAGAGGCTCAAGAGAGGAATGTAGAGGCTCAAGAGAGTGATGCAGAGGCTGAAGAGAGAGATGCAAAGGCTTAAGAGAGTGATGCAGAGGTTCAAGAGAGTGATGCAGACGCACAAGTGAATGATGTAGAGGCTTAAGAGAGGGATGCAGAGGCTCAAGAAAATGATGCAGGGGCTCAGGAGAATGATGCAGAGGCTTAGGAGAGGGATGCAGAGGATCAAGAGAGTGATGCAGAGGCTTAAGAGAGTGAGGTATAGGCTTAGGAGAGGGATGCAGAGGCTCAAGAGAGTAATGCAGAGGCTTAAGAGGATGATGCAGAGGCTCAAGAGAGTGATGCAGAGGCTTAAGAGAGTGATGCAGAGGCTCAAGAGAGGGATGAAGAGGCTTGAGAGAGGGATGCAGGGGCTCAAGAGAGTGAAGCAGAGGCTCAAGAGAGTGAATCAGAGGCTTAGGAGAGTGATGCAGAGGTCAAAGAGAGTGATGCAGAGGCTCCAGAGAGTAATGCAGAGGCTAAAGAGAGTGATGCAGAGGCTCAAGAGAGTAATGCAGAGGTTTGAAAGAGGGATGCAGGGGCTCACGTGAGTGATGCAGAGGCTCAAGAGAGTGATTCAGAGGATCAAGAGAGTGATGCAGAGGATTAAGAGAGTGATGCAGAGGCTTAAGCGAGGGATGCAGAGGCTCAAGAGAGGGATACAGGGGCTCAAGAGAGGGATGCAGAGGCTCAAGTGAGTGATGCAGAGGCACAAGAGAGGGATGCAAAGGCTCTTGAAAGTGACGCAGAGGCTCAAGAAAGGGATGCAGAGGCTTAAGAGAGTGATGCAAAGGCTCAGGAGAGGGATGCAGAGGCTTATGAGAGGGATGCAGGAGATCAAGAGAGTGATGCAAAGGCTTACGAAAGTGATCCAGAGGCTCAAAAAAGGGATGCAGAGGCTAAAGATTGTGATGCAGAGGCTGAAGATAGTGTTGCAGAGGCTTAAGAGAGGGATGCAATTGCTCAAGAGAGGGATGTAGAGGCTCAGGAGAGTGATGCAGAGGCACAAGCGAGGGATGCAGAGGCTCAAGAGAGAGATGCAGAGGCTTAAGAGAGTGATGCAGTGGTTCAAGAAAGTGATGCAGAGGCACCAGAGAATGATGTAGAGGCTTAAGAGAGGGATTCAGAGGCTCAAGAGAATGATGCAGGGGCTCAAGAGAGTGATGCAGAGGCTTATGAGAGTGATGCAGAGGATCAAAGGAGTGATGCAGAGGCTAAAGAGAGGAATGCAAAGACTGAAGAGAATGATGCAGAGGCTTAAGAGAGGGATGTAGAGGCTGAAGAGAATGATGCAGAGGCTTAAGAGAGAGATTCAAAGGCTCAAGAGAGTGATGGAGAGGCTCAGGAGAGTGATGCAGAGGCTCAATATAGTGATTCAGAGGCTTACGAGAGTGATGCAGAGGCTTAAGAGAGTGATGCAGAGGCTAAAGAGAGGGATGCAGAGGCTCAAGAGAGGGATGCAGAGGCAAAAGAGAGGGATGCAGGGGCTCAAGTGAGGGATGCTGAGGCTCAAGTGAGGGATGAAGAGGCACAAGAGAGGGATGTAGAGGCTCTTAGGAGTGCTGCAGAGGCTCAAGAGAGGGATGCAGAGGCTCAAGAGAGGGATGCAGGGGCTCAAGAGAGGGATGCAGAGGCTCCTGAGAGTGACGCAGAGGCTCAAAAGAGGGATGCAGAGGCTTAAAAGGGTGATGCAAAGGCTCAAGAGAGTGATGCAGAGGCTCAAGTGAGTGATTTAGAGGCTTACGAGAGTGATGCAAAGGCTTAAGAGAGTAATGCAGAGGCTTAAGAAAGTGATGCAGAGGCTCAAAAGAGGGATGCAGAGGCTTTAAAGGGTGATGCAGAGGCTCAAGAGAGTGATGCAGAGGCTCAAGATTGGGATGTAGGGGCTCAAAAGAGTGATGCAGAGGCTCAAGAGAGTGATTCAGAGGCTTACGAGAGTAATGCAGAGGCTTAAGAGAGTGATGCAGAGGCTCAAGAGAGTGATGCAGAGGATCAAGAGAGGGGAAGCAGAGGCTTAAGAGAGTGATGCAGAGGCTGAAGAGAGTGATGCAGAGGCGCTAGAGAGTGATGCAGAGGCTCAATTAAGAGAGTGATGCAAAGGCTCAACAGAGTGATGCAGAGAATCAAAAGAGTGATGCAGAGGCTCGAGAGAGTTATGCAGAGGCAGCAACAGAGGGATTCAGAGGCTTACGAGAGTGATGCAGAGGCTGAGGAGAGTGTTGCAGAGGCTCAAGAGAGGGATGAAGAGGCTCAAGAGAGTGATGCAGAGGCTCAAGAGAGGGATGGAGAGGCTTAAGAGGGTGATGCAGAGGCTCAAGAGATTGATGCAGAGGCTTGAGAGAGGGATGCAGGGGCTCAAGAGAGTGATGCAGAGGCTCAAGAGAGTGATTCAGGGGCTTAAGAGAGTGATGCAGAGGCTTACGAGGGTGATGCAGAGGCTTACGAGAGTGATGCAGAGGCTTAAGAGAGTAATGGAGAGGCTCAAGAGAGTGATGCAGAGGATCAATAGAGGGAAGCAGAGGCTTAAGAGAGTGATACAGAGGCTGAAGAGAGTGATGCAGAGGCTCTAGAGAGTGATGCAGAGACTCAAGAGAGTGATGCAGAGGCTCAAGAGAGTGATGCAGAGGATCAAGAGAGTGATGCAGAGGCTCAAGAGAGTGATTCAGAGGCTTACGAGAGTGATGCAGAGAATCAAGAGAGTGATGCAGAGGCTCGAGAGAGTTATGCAGAGGCCTCAGGAGAGGGATTCAGAGGCTTAAGAGAGTTATTCAGAGGCTGAAGAGAGTGTTGCAGAGGCTCAAGAGAAGGATGAAGAGGCTGAAGAGTGATGCAGAGGCTCAAGAGAGGAATGCAGAGGCTCAAGAGAGTGATGCAGAGGCTTTAGAGAGTGAGGCAGAGGCTTAGGAGAGGGATGCAGAGGCTCAAGAGAGTAATGCAGAGGCTTTAAAGGGTAATGCAAAGGCTCAAGAGAGTGATGCAAAGGCTTGAGAGAGGGATGCATGGGCTCAAGAGAGTGATGCAGAGGCTCAAGAGAGTGATTCAAAGGCTTAAGAGAGTGATGCAGAGGCTTAAGAGAGTGATGCAAAGGCTTAAAAGAGGGATGCAGAGGCTCAAGAGAGGGATGCAGAGGCCCAAGAGAGGGATGCAGAGGCTCAAGAATGGGATGCAGAGGCTCAAGTGAGGGATGCAGAGGCTCAAGAGAGGGATGCAGAGGTTTAAGAGAGTGATGCAAAAGCTGAAGAGAAGGATGCAGAGGCTCTTTAGAGGGATGCAAGAGTTCAAGCGAGGGATGCAGAGGCTCAAGAGAGTGATGCAGAGGATCAAGAGAGGGAAGCAGAGGCTTAAGAGAGTGATGCAGAGGATCAAGAGAGTGATGCAGAGGCTCGAGAGAGTGATGCAGAGACCTCAAGAGAGGGATTCAGAGGCTTAAGAGAGTAATGCAGTGGCTTAAGAGAGTGATGCAGAAGATTAAGAGAGGGATGCAGAGGCTCAAGCGAGGGATGCAGAGGCTCTTGAGAGTGACGCAGAGGCTCAAGAGAGGGATGCAGAGGCTTAAGAGAGTGATGCAAAGGCTCAGGAGAGGGATGCAGAGGCTCATGAGAAGGATGCAGGAGTCCAAGAGAGTGATGCAGAGGCTCAAGAAAGGGATGCAGAGGCTTAAGAAAGTGATGCAGAGACTCAAAAAAGGGATGCACAGGCCTAAGAGAGTGATGCAGAGGCGGAAGAGAATGTTGCAGAGGCTTAGGAGAGGGATGCAGAGGCTCAAGAGAGTGATGCAAAGGCTCAAGAGAGTGATGCAGAGGCTGAACAGAGTGTTGCAGAGGCTTATGAGAGGGATGAAGAGGCTCAAGGGAGGGATGCAGAGGCTTAAGAGAGTGATGCAGAAGCTGAAGAGAGTGTTGCAGAGGCTTAAGAGAGGGATGCAGAGGCTCAAGAGAGAGATGCAGGGGCTCAAGAGAGTGATGCAGAGGCTGAAGAGAGTGACGCAGAGTCTCAAGTGAGAGATGCAGAGGCTTAAGCGAGTGATGCAAAGGCTCAAGAGAGGGATGCAAATGCTCATGAGAGGAATGCAGGAGATCAAGAGAGAGATGCAGAGGCTCAAGGAAGGGATGCAGAGGCTTAAGAAAGTGATGCAGAGGCTCAAAAGAGGGATGCAGAGGCTAAAGAGGTTGATGCAGAAGCTCAAGAGAGTGATGCAGAGGCTCAATAGAGGGATGCAGAGGCTCAAGAGAGTAATAGAGAGGCTCAAGAGAGTGATTCAGAGGCTTAAGAGAGTGATGCAGAGGCTGAAGAGAGTGTTGCAGAGGCTGAAGAGAGTGTTGCAGAGGCTTAGACGAGGGATGCAAAGGCTCAAGAGAGGGATGCAGAGGCTTAATTGAGTGATGCAAAGGCTTAAGAGAGGGATGCAGAGGCTCAAGAGAGGAATGTAGAGGCTCAAGAGAGTGATGCAGAGGCTCAAGACAGTGATGCAGAGGCTGAAGAGAGAGATGCAAAGGCTTAAGAGAGTGATGCAGAGGTTCAAGAGAGTGATGCAGACGCACAAGTGAATGATGTAGAGGCTTAAGAGAGGGATGCAGAGGCTCAAGAAAATGATGCAGGGGCTCAGGAGAATGATGCAGAGGCTTAGGAGAGGGATGCAGAGGATCAAGAGAGTGATGCAGAGGCTTAAGAGAGTGAGGTATAGGCTTAGGAGAGGGATGCAGAGGCTCAAGAGAGTAATGCAGAGGCTTAAGAGGATGATGCAGAGGCTCAAGAGAGTGATGCAGAGGCTTAAGAGAGTGATGCAGAGGCTCAAGAGAGGGATGAAGAGGCTTGAGAGAGGGATGCAGGGGCTCAAGAGTGTGAAGCAGAGGCTCAAGAGAGTGAATCAGAGGCTTAGGAGAGTGATGCAGAGGTCAAAGAGAGTGATGCAGAGGCTCCAGAGAGTAATGCAGAGGCTAAAGAGAGTGATGCAGAGGCTCAAGAGAGTAATGCAGAGGTTTGAAAGAGGGATGCAGGGGCTCACGTGAGTGATGCAGAGGCTCAAGAGAGTGATTCAGAGGATCAAGAGAGTGATGCAGAGGATTAAGAGAGTGATGCAGAGGCTTAAGCGAGGGATGCAGAGGCTCAAGAGAGGGATACAGGGGCTCAAGAGAGGGATGCAGAGGCTCAAGTGAGTGATGCAGAGGCACAAGAGAGGGATGCAAAGGCTCTTGAAAGTGACGCAGAGGCTCAAGAAAGGGATGCAGAGGCTTAAGAGAGTGATGCAAAGGCTCAGGAGAGGGATGCAGAGGCTTATGAGAGGGATGCAGGAGATCAAGAGAGTGATGCAAAGGCTTACGAAAGTGATGCAGAGGCTCAAAAAAGGGATGCAGAGGCTAAAGATTGTGATGCAGAGGCTGAAGATAGTGTTGCAGAGGCTTAAGAGAGGGATGCAATTGCTCAAGAGAGGGATGTAGAGGCTCAGGAGAGTGATGCAGAGGCACAAGCGAGGGATGCAGAGGCTCAAGAGAGAGATGCAGAGGCTTAAGAGAGTGATGCAGTGGTTCAAGAAAGTGATGCAGAGGCACCAGAGAATGATGTAGAGGCTTAAGAGAGGGATTCAGAGGCTCAAGAGAATGATGCAGGGGCTCAAGAGAGTGATGCAGAGGCTTATGAGAGTGATGCAGAGGATCAAAGGAGTGATGCAGAGGCTAAAGAGAGGAATGCAAAGACTGAAGAGAATGATGCAGAGGCTTAAGAGAGGGATGTAGAGGCTGAAGAGAATGATGCAGAGGCTTAAGAGAGAGATTCAAAGGCTCAAGAGAGTGATGGAGAGGCTCAGGAGAGTGATGCAGAGGCTCAATATAGTGATTCAGAGGCTTACGAGAGTGATGCAGAGGCTTAAGAGAGTGATGCAGAGGCTAAAGAGAGGGATGCAGAGGCTCAAGAGAGGGATGCAGAGGCAAAAGAGAGGGATGCAGGGGCTCAAGTGAGGGATGCTGAGGCTCAAGTGAGGGATGAAGAGGCACAAGAGAGGGATGTAGAGGCTCTTAGGAGTGCTGCAGAGGCTCAAGAGAGGGATGCAGAGGCTCAAGAGAGGGATGCAGGGGCTCAAGAGAGGGATGCAGAGGCTCCTGAGAGTGACGCAGAGGCTCAAAAGAGGGATGCAGAGGCTTAAAAGGGTGATGCAAAGGCTCAAGAGAGTGATGCAGAGGCTCAAGTGAGTGATTTAGAGGCTTACGAGAGTGATGCAAAGGCTTAAGAGAGTAATGCAGAGGCTTAAGAAAGTGATGCAGAGGCTCAAAAGAGGGATGCAGAGGCTTTAAAGGGTGATGCAGAGGCTCAAGAGAGTGATGCAGAGGCTCAAGATTGGGATGTAGGGGCTCAAAAGAGTGATGCAGAGGCTCAAGAGAGTGATTCAGAGGCTTACGAGAGTAATGCAGAGGCTTAAGAGAGTGATGCAGAGGCTCAAGAGAGTGATGCAGAGGATCAAGAGAGGGGAAGCAGAGGCTTAAGAGAGTGATGCAGAGGCTGAAGAGAGTGATGCAGAGGCGCTAGAGAGTGATGCAGAGGCTCAATTAAGAGAGTGATGCAAAGGCTCAACAGAGTGATGCAGAGAATCAAAAGAGTGTTGCAGAGGCTCGAGAGAGTTATGCAGAGGCAGCAACAGAGGGATTCAGAGGCTTACGAGAGTGATGCAGAGGCTGAGGAGAGTGTTGCAGAGGCTCAAGAGAGGGATGAAGAGGCTCAAGAAAGTGATGCAGAGGCTCAAGAGAGGGATGGAGAGGCTTAAGAGGGTGATGCAGAGGCTCAAGAGATTGATGCAGAGGCTTGAGAGAGGGATGCAGGGGCTCAAGAGAGTGATGCAGAGGCTCAAGAGAGTGATTCAGGGGCTTAAGAGAGTGATGCAGAGGCTTACGAGGGTGATGCAGAGGCTTACGAGAGTGATGCAGAGGCTTAAGAGAGTAATGGAGAGGCTCAAGAGAGTGATGCAGAGGATCAATAGAGGGAAGCAGAGGCTTAAGAGAGTGATACAGAGGCTGAAGAGAGTGATGCAGAGGCTCTAGAGAGTGATGCAGAGACTCAAGAGAGTGATGCAGAGGCTCAAGAGAGTGATGCAGAGGATCAAGAGAGTGATGCAGAGGCTCAAGAGAGTGATTCAGAGGCTTACGAGAGTGATGCAGAGAATCAAGAGAGTGATGCAGAGGCTCGAGAGAGTTATGCAGAGGCCTCAGGAGAGGGATTCAGAGGCTTAAGAGAGTTATTCAGAGGCTGAAGAGAGTGTTGCAGAGGCTCAAGAGAAGGATGAAGAGGCTGAAGAGTGATGCAGAGGCTCAAGAGAGGAATGCAGAGGCTCAAGAGAGTGATGCAGAGGCTTTAGAGAGTGAGGCAGAGGCTTAGGAGAGGGATGCAGAGGCTCAAGAGAGTAATGCAGAGACTTTAAAGGGTAATGCAAAGGCTCAAGAGAGTGATGCAAAGGCTTGAGAGAGGGATGCATGGGCTCAAGAGAGTGATGCAGAGGCTCAAGAGAGTGATTCAAAGGCTTAAGAGAGTGATGCAGAGGCTTAAGAGAGTGATGCAAAGGCTTAAAAGAGGGATGCAGAGGCTCAAGAGAGGGATGCAGAGGCCCAAGAGAGGGATGCAGAGGCTCAAGAATGGGATGCAGAGGCTCAAGTGAGGGATGCAGAGGCTCAAGAGAGGGATGCAGAGGTTTAAGAGAGTGATGCAAAAGCTGAAGAGAAGGATGCAGAGGCTCTTTAGAGGGATGCAAGAGTTCAAGCGAGGGATGCAGAGGCTCAAGAGAGTGATGCAGAGGATCAAGAGAGGGAAGCAGAGGCTTAAGAGAGTGATGCAGAGGATCAAGAGAGTGATGCAGAGGCTCGAGAGAGTGATGCAGAGACCTCAAGAGAGGGATTCAGAGGCTTAAGAGAGTAATGCAGTGGCTTAAGAGAGTGATGCAGAAGATTAAGAGAGGGATGCAGAGGCTCAAGCGAGGGATGCAGAGGCTCTTGAGAGTGACGCAGAGGCTCAAGAGAGGGATGCAGAGGCTTAAGAGAGTGATGCAAAGGCTCAGGAGAGGGATGCAGAGGCTCATGAGAAGGATGCAGGAGTCCAAGAGAGTGATGCAGAGGCTCAAGAAAGGGATGCAGAGGCTTAAGAAAGTGATGCAGAGACTCAAAAAAGGGATGCACAGGCCTAAGAGAGTGATGCAGAGGCGGAAGAGAATGTTGCAGAGGCTTAGGAGAGGGATGCAGAGGCTCAAGAGAGTGATGCAAAGGCTCAAGAGAGTGATGCAGAGGCTGAACAGAGTGTTGCAGAGGCTTATGAGAGGGATGAAGAGGCTCAAGGGAGGGATGCAGAGGCTTAAGAGAGTGATGCAGAAGCTGAAGAGAGTGTTGCAGAGGCTTAAGAGAGGGATGCAGAGGCTCAAGAGAGAGATGCAGGGGCTCAAGAGAGTGATGCAGAGGCTGAAGAGAGTGACGCAGAGTCTCAAGTGAGAGATGCAGAGGCTTAAGCGAGTGATGCAAAGGCTCAAGAGAGGGATGCAAATGCTCATGAGAGGAATGCAGGAGATCAAGAGAGAGATGCAGAGGCTCAAGGAAGGGATGCAGAGGCTTAAGAAAGTGATGCAGAGGCTCAAAAGAGGGATGCAGAGGCTAAAGAGGTTGATGCAGAAGCTCAAGAGAGTGATGCAGAGGCTCAATAGAGGGATGCAGAGGCTCAAGAGAGTAATAGAGAGGCTCAAGAGAGTGATTCAGAGGCTTAAGAGAGTGATGCAGAGGCTGAAGAGAGTGTTGCAGAGGCTGAAGAGAGTGTTGCAGAGGCTTAGACGAGGGATGCAAAGGCTCAAGAGAGGGATGCAGAGGCTTAATTGAGTGATGCAAAGGCTGAAGAGAGTGTCGAAGAGGCTTAATGAAGGATGCAGAAGCTCAAGAGAGTGATGCAGAGGCTTAAGAGAGGGATGCAGAGGCTCAAGAGAGGAATGTAGAGGCTCAAGAGAGTGATGCAGAGGCTCAAGACAGTGATGCAGAGGCTGAAGAGAGAGATGCAAAGGCTTAAGAGAGTGATGCAGAGGTTCAAGAGAGTGATGCAGACGCACACGTGAATGATGTAGAGGCTTAAGAGAGGGATGCAGAGGCTCAAGAAAATGATGCAGGGGCTCAGGAGAATGATGCAGAGGCTTAGGAGAGGGATGCAGAGGATCAAGAGAGTGATGCAGAGGCTTAAGAGAGTGAGGTATAGGCTTAGGAGAGGGATGCAGAGGCTCAAGAGAGTAATGCAGAGGCTTAAGAGGATGATGCAGAGGCTCAAGAGAGTGATGCAGAGGCTTAAGAGAGTGATGCAGAGGCTCAAGAGAGGGATGAAGAGGCTTGAGAGAGGGATGCAGGGGCTCAAGAGAGTGAAGCAGAGGCTCAAGAGAGTGAATCAGAGGCTTAGGAGAGTGATGCAGAGGTCAAAGAGAGTGATGCAGAGGCTCCAGAGAGTAATGCAGAGGCTAAAGAGAGTGATGCAGAGGCTCAAGAGAGTAATGCAGAGGTTTGAAAGAGGGATGCAGGGGCTCACGTGAGTGATGCAGAGGCTCAAGAGAGTGATTCAGAGGATCAAGAGAGTGATGCAGAGGCTTAAGAGAGGGATGCAGAGGCTCAAGAGAGGGATGCAGAAGCCCAAGAGAGGGATGCAGAGACTCAAGAGAGGGATGCAGAGGCTCAAGTGAGGGATGCAGTGCCAAAAGAGAGGGATGCAGAGGCTCTAGAGAGTGATGCAGAGGCTCAAGAGAGGGATGCAGAGGCTCAAGAGAGTGATTCAGAGGCTTACGAGAGTGATGCAGAAACTTAAGAGAGTGATGCAGAGGCTTAAGAGAGGGATGCAGAGGCTCAAGCGAGGGATGCAGAGGCTCAAGAGAGGGATGTAGGGGCTCAATAGAGGGATGCAGAGGCTCAAGTGAGGGATGCATAGGCACAAGATAGGGATGCAGAGGCTCTTGAGAGTGACGCAGAGGCTCAAGAGAGGGATGCAGAGGCTTAGGAGAGTTATGCAAAGGCTCAGGAGAGGGATGCAGAGGCTAATGAGAGGGATGCAGGAGTTCAAGAGAGTGATGCAGAGGCTCAAGAAAGGGATGCAAAGGCTAAGCAAAGTGGTGCAGAGGCTCAAAAAAGGGATGCAGAGGCTTAAAAGAGTGATGCAGAGGCTGAAGAAAGTGTTGCAGAGACATAAGAGAGGGATGCAGATTCTCAAGAGAGTGATGCAAAGGCTCAAGAGAGTGATGCAGAGGCTGAAGAGAGTGTTGCAGAGGCTTAAGAGAGGGATGCAGAGGCTCAAGAGAGTGTTGCAGAGGGACAAGAGAATGATGTAGAGGCTTAGGAGAGGGATGCAGAGGCTCAAGAAAATGATGCAGGGGCTCAAGAGAATGATGCAGAGGCTTAGGAGAGGGATGCAGAGGATCAAGAGAGTGATGCAGAGGCTTACGAGAGTGAGGTAGAGGCTTAGGAGAGGGACGCAGAGGCTCAAGAGAGGGATGCAGAGGCCCAAGAGAGGGATGCAGAGGCTCAAGAGAGGGATGCAGAGGCCCAAGTGAGGGATGCAGTGGCAATAGAGAGAGGGATGCAAAGGCTCTTGAGAGTGATGCAGAGGCTCAAGAGAGTTACGCAGAGGCTCAAGAGAGTGATGCAAAGGCTCAAGAGAGGGATGCAGAGGCACATGAGAGGGATTCAGGAATTCAAGAGAGGGATGCAGAGACTCAAGAGAGTGATGCAGAGACTGAAGAGAGTGTCGCAGAGGCTTAAGAGAGGGATGCAGAGGCTCAAGAGAGTGTTGCAGAGGCACAAGAGAATGATGTAGAGGCTTAGGAGAGGGATGCAGAGGCTCAAGAAAATGATGCAGGGGCTCAAGAGAATGATGCAGAGGCTTAGGAGAGGGATGCAGAGGATCAAGAGAGTGATGCAGAGGCTTACGAGAGTGAGGTAGAGGCTTAGGAGAGGGACGCAGAGGCTCAAGAGAGGGATGCAGAGGCCCAAGAGAGGGATGCAGAGGCTCAAGAGAGGGATGCAGAGGCCCAAGTGAGGGATGCAGTGGCAATAGAGAGAGGGATGCAAAGGCTCTTGAGAGTGATGCAGAGGCTCAAGAGAGTTACGCAGAGGCTCAAGAGAGTGATGCAAAGGCTCAAGAGAGGGATGCAGAGGCACATGAGAGGGATTCAGGAGTTCAAGAGAGGGATGCAGAGACTCAAGAGAGTGATTCAGAGGCTTACGAGAGTGATGCAGAGGCTTAAGAGAGTGATGCAGAAGATAAAGAGAGGGATGCAGAGGCTCAAGCGAGGGATGCAGAGGCTCTTGAGAGTGACGTAGAGGCTCAAGAAAGGGATGCAGAGGCTTAAGAGAGTGAGGCAAAGGCTCACGAGAGGGATGCAGAGGCTCATGAGAAGGATGCAGGAGTCCAAGAGAGTGATGCAGAGGCTCAAGAAAGGGATGCAGAGGCTTAAGAAAGTGATGCAGAGGCTCAAAAAAGGGATGCAGAGGCTTAAGAGAGTGGTGCAGAGGCGGACGAGAGTGTTGCAGAGGCTTAAGAGAGGGATGCAGAGGCTCAAGAGAGTGATGCAAAGGCTCAAGAGAGTGATACAGAGGCTGAAGAGAGTGTTGCAGAGGTTTATGAGAGGGATGCAGAGGCTCAAGAGAGGGCTTCAGAGGCTTAAGAGAGTGATGCAAAAGCTGAAGAGAGTGTTGCAGAGGCTTAAGAGAGGGATGCAGAGGCTCAAGAGAGGGATGCAGGGGCTCAGGAGAGTGATGCAGAGGCTGAAGAGAGTGACGCAGAGCCTCAAGAGAGGGATGCAGAGGCTAAAGCGAGTGATGCAAAGGCTCAAGAGAGAAATGCAAAGGCTCATGAGAGGGATGCAGGAGTTCAAGAGAGAGATGCAGAGGCTCAAGGAAGGGATGCAGAGGCTTAAGAAAGTGATGCAGAGGCTCAAAAGAGGGATGCAGAGGCTTAAGAGGTTGATGCAGAGGCTCAAGAGAGTGATGCAGAGGCTCAATAGAGGGATGCAGAGGCTCAAGAGAGTGATTCAGAAGCTGAAGAGAGTGCTGCAGAGGCTGAAGAGAGGGACGAAGAGGCTTAAGAGAGTGATGCAGAATTTTAGGAGTGTGAGGCAAAGGCTCAAGTGAGGGATGCAGAGGCACAAGAGAGGGATGCAGAGGCTCTTGAGAGTGATGCAGAGGCTCAGGAGAGGGATGCAGTGGCTTAAGGGAGTGATGCAAAGGCTCAAGAGAGTGATGCAGAGGCTCGTGAGAGGGATGCAGGAGTTCAAGAGAGGGATGCAGAGGCTCAAGAGATTGATTCAGAGGCTTACGAGAGTGATGCAGAGGATTAAGAGAGTGTTGCAGAGGCTTAAGCGAGGGATGCAGAGGCTCAAGAGAGGGATGCAGGGGCTCAAGAGAGGGATGCAGAGGCTCAAGTGAGGGATGCAGAGGCACAAGAGAGGGATGCAAAGGCTCTTGAAAGTGACGCAGAGGCTCAAGAGAGGGATACAGAGGCTTAAGAGAGTGATGCAAAGGCTCAGGAGAGGGATGCAGAGGCTTATGAGAGGGATGCAGGAGTTCAAGTGAGTGATGCAAAGGCTTACGAAAGTGATGCAGAGGCTCAAAAAAGGGATGCAGAGGCTAAAGAGAGTGATGCAGAGGCTGAAGATAGTGTTGCAGAGGCTTATGAGAGGGATGCAGAGACTCAAGAGAGTGATGCAGAGGCTGAAGAGAGTGTTGCAGATTCATAAGAGAGATGCAGAGGCTCAAGAGAGTGATGCAAAAGCTCCTGGAAGTGATGCAGAGGCTTAAGAGAGGGATGCAATTGCTCAAGAGAGGGATGTAGAGGCTCAGGACAGTGATCCAGAGGCTCAAGAGAGGGATGCAGAGGCTCAAGAGAGAGATGCAGAGGCTTAAGAGAGTGATGCAGTGGTTCAAGTGAGTGATGCAGAGGCACAAGAGAATGATGTAGAGGCTTAAGAGAGGGATTCAGAGGCTCAAGAGAATGATGCAGGGGCTCAAGAGAGTGATGCAGAGGCTTAAGAGAGTGATGCAGAGGATCAAGATTGTGATGCAGAGGCTAAAGAGACGAATGCAGAGGCTGAAGAGAATGATGCAGAGGCTTAAGAGAGGGATGCAGAGGCTGAAGAGAATGATGCAGAGGCTTAAGAGAGGGATGCAAAGGCTCAAGAGAGTGATGGAGAGGCTCAGGAGAGTGATGCAGAGGCTCAACATAATGATTCAGAGGCTCAGGAGAGTGATGCAGAGGCTCAACATAGTGATTCAGAGGCTTATGAGAGTGATGCAGAGTCTTAAGAGAGAGATGAAGAGGCACAAGAGAGGGATGTAGAGGCTCTTAGGAGTGATGCAGAGGCTCAAGAGAGGGATGCAGAGGCTCAAGAGAGGGATTCAGGGGCTCAAGAGAGGGATGCAGAGGCTAGAGTGAGGGAAGCAGAGGCACAAGAGAGGGATGCAGAGGCTCCTGAGAGTGACGCAGAGGCTCAAAAGAGGGATGCAGAGGCTTAAAAGGGTGATGCAAAGGCTCAAGAGAGTGATGCAGAGGCTAAAGAGTGGGATGCAGGGGCTCAAGAGAGTGATGCAGAGGCTCAAGAGAGGGATTCAGAGGCTTACGAGAGTGATGCAAAGGCTTAAAAGAGTGATGCAGAGGCTCAAAAGAGGGATGCAGAGGCCTTAAAGGGTGATGCAGAGGCTCAAGAGAGTGATGCAGAGCCTCAAGAGTGAGATGTAGGGGCTCAAAAGAGTGATGCAGAGGCTCAAGAGAGTGATTCAGAGGCTTACGAGAGTGATGCAGAAGCTTAAGAGAGTGATGCAGAGGCTCAAGAGAGTGATGCAAAAGATCAAGAGAGGGAAGCAGAGGCTTAAGAGAGTGATGCAGAGGCTGAAGAGAGTGATGCAGAGGCGCTAGAGAGTGATGCAGAGGCTCAAGAGAGTGATGCAGAGGCTCAACAGAGTGATGCAGAGAATCAAAAGAGTGATGCAGAGGCTCGAGAGAGTGATGCAGAGTCTTGAGAGAGGGATGCAGGGGCTCAAGAGAGTGATGCAGAGGCTCACGAGAGTGATTCAGGGGCTTAAGAGAGTGATGCAGAGGCTTACGAGGGTGATGCAGAGGCTTACGAGAGTGATGCAGAGGCTTAAGAGAGTAATGGAGAGGCTCAAGAGAGTGATGCAGAGGATCAATAGAGGGAAGCAGAGGCTAAAGAAAGTGATACAGAGGCTGAAGAGAGTGATGCAGAGGCTCTAGTGATGCAGAGACTCAAGAGAGTGATGCAGAGGCTCAAGAGAGTGATGCAGAGGATCAAGAGAGTGATGCAGAGGCTCGAGAGAGTGTTTCAGAGGCTTACGAGAGTGATGCAGAGAATCAAGAGAGTGATGCAGAGGCTCGAGAGAGTTATGCAGAGGCCTCAAGAGAGGGATTCAGAGGCTTAAGAGAGTGACCCCCTCCCCATCCGGCCCGTTGGCGTTGTGAGGGGGCTTGGTGGACGGCTGCCGGAGTGTGATGCTCCGTTGGGCAGTCCTCTGTCCTTTTCTGGCCTTGCACTCCTGCTGCTGTCTTCTCCAATTGTGCCGGATCGCTTTTCCTTTTCCTTATGTTTCGTTTTTCTCCCCCCTCTTCTCCTATCTGCTTGTCGTTTCCTGCCGACCTTTTGCTTGTTTTGGATTCTTTCTTTGGACTTCTTCTATTTTGACGCCCGGGTGCTTGAGGAGGCATACTCTTGCACCCATAGAACTGTAGTACCCAACGTCTCGAGCGAGGGGAACCTTTTATGGTCAATCCCCCTTTCGTCGCTGAACCTGATCTCGACGGACTGACGGTTCTTAAGGTGGCGTTTGTGGGGCGTATACTCACGACGCACCCCTAGGGGGCCCCGGCATGATCGGCGATTGATTCCTGTTGGGTGTCCTGCCTCTAATTGTGGCTCCATGGTGGGTATGGGGGCACATTCGTGGATGAATTTGTCACTTTTCGTCTTTACGTCGTTGAATGTTTCCGTTGTACCCTCTCAGGCTCGTGGGGTGGGCGACCAAGCCCCCGAGTCGGCCTGTATTGGAAGACCAGGCTCTGTAGCTCCCGCTGCGTTGGGCCCCGACCTTGCTCCTCCTTTGACCGTCCTGACTTCTTTCCCCAGCTCCCCTCCCTCCTCTGTGGTTGGGTCGAGCCTCCAGCCCCCGGTGGTGACCACTTCGTCCCCTGGTGTGGCTAAGTCTTTCGTTGTGACTACTGCGCCTTTTGACCCCTCTCTCCCTAGGGGTTCTCAACGCCGTTCGCGCCCCAACCGCACTCGCTCGATTCCTTCTCGTGCTGATGCGTATCAGGCCTTGTTTGGTCCTGCTTCATGGGCCAAATACTTTGATCTCCTCCCTCTTGATTCTGCGCCTCCTGACGATTTCTCCCTCCATCGGCATCTTGTAGATTCCGTGGGTGCGTCTGTTACTTTCAACCCCACTCGTCTCGGTACACGTGTCGTATCTGCTCGTTCTCAGGATGCGGCTTCCCGCTTGGCTGCCTTATCTTGCCTTGGCGAGCTTCCTGTTCGGGTCTCCAAGAACGTTCAGATGAATGCCAGTGTTGGCACTATTCTCCTCCCACCCCATGTTGCAACCGGTGTTCGGAATCTGCAGGATTGCCACGATGATATTCGGCATATCCTTGATGCCCAAGGCCATTCTGTCCTCCAGGTTGACTCGTTTACTCGTCCCCCTCGTGGTCGTAGCCGTCAACCCCTTCGCGTTGTGAAGATCACCTTTGATGGTAGGACCCTACCATCCTCTGTCATTCTTGCTGGTGCTAGGTGCTCTGTCCAGGAGTATATTCCTTCTCCTCGACTTTGTAACAAGTGCTGGAGGTTTGGGCATGGTGCCCTCCGCTGCTCCGGGACTGTCTCTCTCTGTCCTTTGTGTGGGAGTGAAGGTCACTCTAAGTCGGAGTGCACTTCTCCCCAGGCTCGTTGCCTCAACTGCGGTGAGGCCCATCCTACCTTCTCCCGTGCGTGTGTCCATTACAAGCTTGAGGCAGCCGTCCTCAACTTGAAGCACCGGGAGCGTTTATCTTTTCCTGAGGCGAGGCGCCAGGTTCGCCGGCTCCCGCCTTTTACTAATATCTCTTATGCTCGCGTGTTGCGCTCTTCCTCTCCTCGTCCTTCCCGCCTTCCTCAGACTCACAACCGTTTCCGGGCCTTGGACCCTGATGCGCCCACTGCCCCCTCCTCTGTTCCTTTGGGTTCTCTCCCGAAGGATCCTCCTCCTGGTCCTCTGTCTGGGGTTCCCCTTCCTTCTACCCGGTCTGTCGTGTCTCCTGTGTCTTCTTCCTCGTCCCCCTCCGATCTTCCTTCCCATCCTCTTCCTCCATCTATCGGCTCTCCCCACCGCCTGTCGGTGCGGGCGGATGTCCATCGCTCTCCAAACGGCCGTCGTGTGTGCTCTCGTTCGGCTTCTCCTGTTGAGACACTGGAATCCGTTGTCCGGTACGTAGTTGCTGGGACACCGGTCTCTTTAAGTCAGAAGCGAAAGCCTGGCTCCTCTCCTTCCTCTTCCCTGGCGGGTAAGAAGGCTTCGCTTTCTTCCTCAGCTCCTACTTCTGGCTCTGTTGCTCCTTGCCCTCCCGTTTCAGTGATTGCGCCCCCTGTTCCTGCTATGGAGGTTTCTTTGGCCCCTGCTTCCCTTTCGGTTGCTGCTCTTGCTGAGGTGCGCTCCCCTCTTTCTACTCCCCCTCTTCCTGCTGCTGTCCTTGACTGCTCCTCTCCGTTGTCTCCTCCTCTTCCTCCTCCTCCTCCTCCTCCTCCGGACCCTGCCCGCCCACCTCTGATCTGTTCTCCCGTTTCCTTCCCTCCGTCTTTGCTCAGTTTACCCATGCCCCCTAACCCTGACTTTGCTGACCCTGATCCCGACCCTGATATTCTTTAACGTGCTCTGTTGCTCTTTCGCCTTTGTTTCTTCCTTGTTCTCTGTTTTTGTCCTTTCTCTTCTCGTCGTTGTCCATTCTTCAATGGAACGTTCGAGGTTATTACGCCAATTTCCTCGAACTCCAACTTCTGATTTCGCGGTTTTCGCCCCTTTGTGTCTGTCTCCAGGAGCCAATGCTTGGTGCTCGTCCTGGTCGTTTTCGTGGCTATTCCTTTCTCTCCCCCCCCGCAGCCATTGCTGGGGCTTCTAATTCTTCTGCTCTCTTGATTCGGGCTGATGTTCCCTTTGTTCCTTTACTTTTTCCTTCGCCTCTCCATTGTTCTGCTGCTCGTATCTTTGTGGGGAAATGGTACACAGTTTGTTCCATTTATCTCCCCCCGAGTGTCCCGCTCTCTCTTCCTGAATTGAAACACCTCCTAGACTCCTTGCCGGAGCCTGTGCTCCTGCTGGGTGACTTCAATTGTCGTCATTCTCTTTGGGGTGACGTTCTGACGAATACCCGGGGTCGCCTCCTTGAGCCGTTTCTCCTCTCTTCTTCCCTGTCTCTTCTGAATTCTGGTGAGCCCACTCATTTGGACTCTCGGACTCGCACCCTTTCTTGTCTTGATCTTTCTCTCTGCTCTTCTTCTCTTTACTTAGATTTCACGTGGCAGGTTCTTGATGACCTCCATGGAAGTGATCATTTCCCCATCCTTGTTTCCTTTTTCTCTTTTCGCCCTTCCCTCTCTTTCCCTAGGTGGCAGTTTGCTAAGGCAGACTGGACCCTATTTACCCTCAGTGCTGCTCTCTCTGACCTCTCCCTTCTGCCTCTCTCTCGCGCTCTCCTCCTTTTTCATGACACTGTCTTCAACGCTGCCCTCCGCTCTATTCCTCGCTCTTCCTCTCGGGGTCCACGGAAGTGCGTTCCCTGGTGGAATGCGGACTGTGCTCGGGCTGTCCGCTGTAAGCGTGCAGCCTGGAAGAGGCACCGCCGTAGGCAGACGACCGGTTCTTTTCTTTTCTTTCGGAAAGCGAGTGCGGTGGCCCGTAGGGTCATCCGTATGGCTAAACGTGAATGTTGGGCATGTTATGTCTCAACAATTACGTCCGAAACCCCTCTGGCCCAGATCTGGAAGCGTATCCGCAAGATAGCGGGTAAGTTCGTTCCCGATGTTTTACCGGTCCTTCACCTCCATGATACTCTTGTGGCGGACCCGTTGCAGGTCGCTTCCGAACTGGGTTCCCACTTTTCTTCTGTTAGCTCTGGTCTTCATCTTCCCCAATCTTTCCTTCTTCGTAAACCTGTCCTTGAGTCTCGTCCTTTAGATTTCTGCACTCATCTTCAGCTTCCCTATAATGATCCCTTCTCTCTCTCTGAACTTCGTTCTGCCCTGGCCCTCTGCGGTTCTACGGCGGCGGGCTCCGATGGTATTCATTATGAGATGCTTCGCCATCTCCCTCCGAGCACGTCTCAGTATTTACTGAGTCTGTATAATCGGATCTGGGAGTCGTCGTCAGTCCCTGAGGACTGGCTCGATGCCGTTGTCCTCCCTGTTCGCAAACCGGGGTCTCTGGGTACTTCCCCTAAGGACTTTCGCCCTATTGCTCTCACAAGTTGTGTCTGCAAACTCTTTGAACGTATGGTTAACGTTCGTCTGATGTGGTTGCTGGAACACCATCACCTCCTCTCCCCTTCTCAATTTGGTTTCCGCAAGTGCCGCAGCGCGACAGATGTCCTGGTGAACTTGGAGGTCTATATTCGTCTTTTTTGTCTTTTGCTGCGAAGACCTCCGTTGTTGCCGTCCTTTTTGACCTAGAAAAGGCTTACGACACTACTTGGCGTTATCATATCCTATCTCAACTTCATTCTTTTGGCCTTCGTGGTCATCTCCCTCTCTTTCTTCGCAGCTTCCTCTCTCGTTGTTCCTTTCGGGTGCGCCTTGGTACCGCTCTCTCTCCCTCTTTTCAGCAATACGAAGGTGTGCCCCAGGGTAGTGTTCTGAGCACTACTCTTTTTCTGGTTGCCCTCAATGGTCTTCTTTCCTCTCTTCCTTCTGGTGTCTTCTCCGCTCTCTATGTCGATGATCTTACCCTTTGTTGTCAGGGTGATGATTCGCCTCTCCTTCAACGCCGGCTTCAACTTGCAATTGATGCCGTGTCGTCTTGGGCCACAGGTCATGGCTTCAAGTTCTCTACTTCTAAGACTTGTGCCATGACTTTTACGCGGAAACGGGTCATCCCCTTGAGTACAAAGATTCCGCGAAGCTTTTGGGGTTATTCCTTGACACTCGTTTGTCTTGGTCTCCCCATATCTCTTACCTCCGTGTTGAGTGCTCTAAGGCCCTTACCCTCCTTCGGGTCTTGTCCCATACTTCTTGGGGGGCAGATAGGCACACTCTCCTTGCTTTACATTCCTCTCTCGTCCTGTCTAAGCTCGATTATGGTTGCCCTGCTTACTCGTCTGCTTCTCCTTCTACTCTTCGCCGTCTTGATGCTTTGCACCATACTGGGTTCCGCCTCAGTTCTGGTGCCTTTCGTTCGACTCCCATCCTTAGCATGTATGTTGACACTGGCTTCCTGTCTCTCCAGGACCGCCGTGATCGCTACTGTCTTCGCTATCTTGCACGGTCCTTGCAACATCCTTCCTCTCGCCTCTGTCGTGCTTTAACTTTTACCCCTCCTGCGGTTCCTGTTCCTCTTCACCACCTCCCTCTTTCTGTCCGGTTATCTCGCCTACAGGATTCTCTTTCCGTTCGTATTTCTGATGTTTCTCCTCGTGTTGTTCCTTCTTTGCCCCCGTGGAGGGTCCCTCTTCCGCGGTTTTGTACATCCTTGACCCGTATCACTAAAGCTTTTACCCCCTCCTACGGTTCTAAAACGCCTTTTCCTCGAGCACTTTTCTTCTCACTCTCGCTCCGTTTCTGTCTTCACCGATGGGTCTAAGTCAGCGGACGGTGTTGGCTACTCTGTTGTTTTACCTGATCGCACTTATATGTGTCGCTTGCCTCCGGAGACTAGCATCTTTACAGCGGAACTTTATGCTATTCTCTATGCTCTTCGTCTCCTGCTTTCTCGTTGTCAGTCTTCCTTTGTGGTTGTTGTTGACTCTCGTAGTGCCCTCATGGCTCTCGGGTCCTTTAATCCGGTTCATCCAGTAGTTGTCGAGATCCAGCATTGGCTGTTTTTCGTTCACAGTAAATTTAAGTCGGTTGAGTTTTGTTGGGTTCCCAGCCATATTGGTGTGTCTTTAAATGAGCGTGCGATGCTGCCGCCAAGGAAGCTGTCCGCTCTTGTCCCATCTCTCGTAAAGGCATTCCGTATTCCGACTTTTACCCGGTTATCCATTCCTCAGTCCTTACCCGTTGGCAGGCTTCTTGGTTGTCTGTTACTGGTAACAAGCTACGTACTCTTAAATGTTGTGTTTCCTCGTGGCAGTCCTCCTTCCACCGTAACCGGCGATGGGAAACAGCTCTGGCAAGGTTGCGTATTGGCCATACTCGCTTAACCCATGGTCACTTGATGGAGCGCCGCCCTGCTCCTTATTGTCCTAGTTGCATTGTCCCTCTTACGGTCGTGCATGTCCTTCTTGAATGTCCTGACTTCCAGGACGAGCGTGTGTCTTGCTTTCCGACCGCCCCTCGCGGTCACCTGTCCCTCGATAGAATTCTTGGTGACTCGGATACTTTTGATATCGTTCGCCTTATGCGTTTTTGTTCTCGTATTGGCACCCTTGGTGATATTTAGCGCCCTCTGATTATTTTGCATATTTGATGGTGCTACATAGCCTTCCCAGTTTGGTGCCTTCTTTTGATAATTACTTACTTACTTACTTAAGAGAGTGATGAAGAGGCTGAAGAGAGTATTGCAGAGGCTCAAGAGAGGGATGAAGAGGCTGAAGAGTGATGCAGAGGCTCAAGAGAGGAATGCAGAGGCTCAAGAGAGTGATGCAGAGGCTTTAGAGAGTGAGGCAGAGGCTTAGGAGAGGGATGCAGAGGCTCAAAAGAGTAATGCAGAGGCTTTAAAGGGTAATGCAAAGGCTCAAGAGAGTGATGCAAAGGCTTGAGAGAGGGATGCAGGGGCTCAAGAGAGTGATGCAGAGGCTCAAGAGATTGATTCAAAGGCTTAAGAGAGTGATTCAAAGGCTTAAGAGAGTGATGCAGAGGCTTAAGAGAGTGATGCAAAGGCTTAAAAGAGGGATGCAGAGGCACAAGCAAGGGATGCAGAGGCTCAAGAGAGGGATGTAGGGGCTCAAGAGAAGGATGCAGAGGCTCAAGTGAGGGATGCAGAGGCACAAGACAGGGATGCAGAGCCTCTTGAGAGTGACGCAGAGGCTCAAGAGAGGGATGCAGAGGCTTAGGAGAGTTATGCAAAGGCTCAGGAGAGGGATGCAGAGGCTAATGAGAGGGATGCAGGAGTTCAAGAGAGTGATGCAGAGGCTCGAGAAAGAGATGCAAAGGCTAAACAAAGTGACGCAGAGGCTCAAAAAAGGGATGCAGAGGCTTAAAAGAGTGATGCAGAGGCTGAAGAAAGAGTTGCAGAGACTTAAGAGAGGGATTCAAATTCTCAAGAGAGTGATGCAAAGGTTCAAGAGAGTGATGCAGAGGCTGAAGAGAGTGTTCCAGAGGCTTAAGAGAGGGATGCAAAGGCTCAAGAGAGAGATGGAGAGGCTTAAGAGAGTGATGCAGAGACTGAAGAGAGTGTCGCAGAGGCTTAAGAGAGGGATGCAGAGGCTCAAGAGAGTGTTGCAGAGGCACAAGAGAATGATGTAGAGGCTTAGGAGAGGGATGCAGAGGCTCAAGAGAATGATGCAGGGGCTCAAGAGAATGATGCAAAGGCTTAGGAGAGGGATGCAGAGGATCAAAAGAGTGATGCAGAGGCTTAAGAGAGTGAAGTAGAGGCTTAGGAGAGGGACGCAGCGGCTCAAGAGAGTAACGCAGAGGCTTAAGAGGATGATGCAGGGCTCAAAAAAGTGATGCAGAAGCTTAAGAGAGGGATGCAGAGGCTCAAGAGATGGATGCAGAGGCCCAAGAGAGGGATGCAGAGGCTCAAGAGAGGGATGCAGAGGCTCAAGTGAGGGATGCAGTGGCAATAAAGAGAGGGATGCAGAGGCTCTTGAGAGTGATGCAGAGGCTCAAGAGAGTTATGCAGAGGCTCAAGAGAGTGATGCAAAGGCTCAAGAGAGGGATGCAGAGGCTCATGAGAGGGATGCAGGAGTTCAAGAGAGGGATGCAGAGACTCAAGAGAGTGATTCAGAGGCTTACGAGAGTGATGCAGAGGCTTAAGAGAGTGATGCAGAAGATAAAGAGAGGGGTGAAGAGGCTCAAGCGATGGATGCAGAGGCTCTTGAGAGTGACGTAGAGGCTCTAGAGAGGGATGCAGAGACTTAAGAGAGTGAGGCAAAGGCTCAGGAGAGGGATGCAGAGGCTCATGAGAAGGATGCAGGAGTCCAAGAGAGTGATGCAGAGGCTCAAGAATGGGATGCAGAGGCTTAAGAAAGTGACGCAGAGGCTCAAAAAGGGATGCAGAGGCTCAAGAATGGGATGCAGAGGCTTAAGAAAGTGACGCAGAGGCTCAAAAAAGGGATGCAGAGGCTTAAGAGAGTGATGCAGAGGCGGAAAAGAGTGTTGCAGAGGCTTAAGTGAAGGATGCAGAGGCTCAAGAGAGTGATGCAAAGGCTCATGCGAGTGATCCAGAGGCTGAAGAGAGTGTTGCAGAGGCTTATGAGAGGGATGCAGAGGCTCAAGAGAGGGATGCAGAGGCTTAAGAGAGTGATGCAAAAGCTGAAGAGAGTGTTGCAGAGCCTTAAGAGAGGGATGCAGAGGCTCAAGAGAGTGACGCAGAGGCTCAAGAGAGGGATGCAGAGGCTTAAGCGAGTGATGCAAAGGCTCAAGAGAGGGATGCAAAGGCTCATGAGAGGGATGCAGGAGTTCAAGAGAGAGATGCAGAGGCTCAAGGAAGGGATGCAGAGGCTTAAGAGGTTGATGCAGAGGCTCAAGAGAGTGATGCAGAGGCTCAAGAGAGTGATGCAGAGGCTCAATAGAGGGATGCAGAGGCTCAAGAGAGTGATAGAGAGGCACAAGAGAGGGATGCAGAGGCTCTTGAGAGTGATGCAGAGGCTCAGGAGAGGGATGCAGTGGCTTAAGGGAGTGATGCAAAGGCTCAAGAGAGTGATGCAGAGGCTCGTGAGAGGGATGCAGGAGTTCAAGAGAGGGATGCAGAGGCTCAAGAGATTGATTCCGAGGCTTACGAGAGTGATGCAGAGGATTAAGAGAGTGATGCAAAGGCTTAAGCGAGGGATGCAGAGGCTCAAGAGAGGGATGCAGGGGCTCAAGAGAGGGATGCAGAGGCTCAAGTGAGGGATGCAGAGGCACAAGAGAGGGATGCAAAGGCTCTTGAAAGTGACGCAGAGGCTCAAGAGAGGGATGCAGAGGCTTAAGAGAGTGATGCAAAGGCTCAGGAGAGGGATGCAGAGGCTTATGAGAGGGATGCAGGAGATCAAGAGAGTGATGCAAAGGCTTACGAAAGTGATGCAGAGGCTCAAAAAAGGGATGCAGAGGCTAAAGATAGTGATGCAGAGGCTGAAGATAGTGTTGCAGAGGCTTAAGAGAGGGATGCAATTGCTCAAGAGAGGGATGTAGAGGCTCAGGACAGTGATGCAGAGGCACAAGAGAGGGATGCAGAGGCTCAAGAGAGAGATGCAGAGGCTTAAGAGAGTGATGCAGGGGTTCAAGAAAGTGATGCAGAGGCACCAGAGAATGATGTATAGGCTTAAGAGAGGGATTCAGAGGCTCAAGAGAATGATGCAGGGGCTCAAGAGAGTGATGCAGAGGCTTAAGAGAGTGATGCAGAGGATTAAGGGAGTGATGCAGAGGCTAAAGAGAGGAATGCAGAGGCTGAAGAGAATGATGCAGAGGCTTAAGAGAGGGATGCAGAGGCTGAAGAGAATGATGCAGAGGCTTAAGAGAGAGAGATGCAAAGGCTCAAGAGAGTGATGGAGAGGCTCAGGAGAGTGATGCAGAGGCTCAATATAGTGATTCAGAGGCTTACGAGAGTGATGCAGAGGCTTACGAGAGTGATGCAGAGGCTAAAGAGAGGGATGCAGAGGCTCAAGAGAGGGATGCAGAGGCAAAAGAGAGGGAAGCAGGGGCTCAAGTGAGGGATGCAGAGGCTCAAGTGAGGGATGAAGAGGCACAAGAGAGGGATGTAGAGGCTCCTAGGAGTGCTGGAGAGGCTCAAGAGAGGGATGCAGAGGCTCAAGAGAGGGATGCAGGGGCTCAAGAGAGGGATGCAGAGGCTAGAGTGAGGGAAGCAGAGGCACAAGAGAGGGATGCAGAGGCTCCTGAGAGTGACGCAGAGGCTCAAAAGAGGGATGCAGAGGCTTAAAAGGGTGATGCAAAGGCTCAAGAGAGTGATGCAGAGGCTGAAGTGAGTGATTTAGAGGCATACGAGAGTGATGCAAAGGCTTAAGAGAGTAATGCAGAGGCTTAAGAAAGTGATGCAGAGGCTCAAAAGAGGGATGCAGAGGCTTTAAAGGGTGATGCAGAGGCTCAAGAGAGTGATGCAGAGGCTCAAGATTGGGATGTAGGGGCTCAAAAGAGTGATGCAGAGGCTCAAGAGAGTGATTCAGAGGCTTACGAGAGTGATGCAGAGGCTTAAGAGAGTGATGCAGAGGCTCAAGAGAGTGATGCAGAGGATCAAGAGAGGGGAAGCAGAGGCTTAAGAGAGTGATGCAGAGGCTGAAGAGAGTGATGCAGAGGCGCTAGAGAGTGATGCAGAGGCTCAAGAGAGTGATGCAAAGGCTCAACAGAGTGATGCAGAGAATCAAAAGAGTGATGCAGAGGCTCGAGAGAGTTATGCAGAGGCAGCAACAGAGGGATTCTGAGGCTTACGAGAGTGATGCAGAGGCTGAGGAGAGTGTTGCAGAGGCTCAAGAGAGGGATGAAGAGGCTCAAGAGAGTGATGCAGAGGCTCAAGAGAGGGATGGAGAGGCTTAAGAGGGTGATGCAGAGGCTCAAGAGATTGATGCAGAGGCTTGAGAGAGGGATGCAGGGGCTCAAGAGAGTGATGCAGAGGCTCAAGAGAGTGATTCAGGGGCTTAAGAGAGTGATGCAGAGGCTTACGAGGGTGATGCAGATGCTTACGAGAGTGATGCAGAGGCTTAAGAGAGTAATGGAGAGGCTCAAGAGAGTGATGCAGACGATCAATAGAGGGAAGCAGAGGCTCAAGAGAGGGATGCAGAGGCTTAAGAGAGTGATGCAAAGGCTCAGGAGAGGGATGCAGAGGCTTATGAGAGGGATGCAGGAGATCAAGAGAGTGATGCAAAGGCTTACGAAAGTGATGCAGAGGCTCAAAAAAGGGATGCAGAGGCTAAAGATAGTGATGCAGAGGCTGAAGATAGTGTTGCAGAGGCTTAAGAGAGGGATGCAATTGCTCAAGAGAGGGATGTAGAGGCTCAGGACAGTGATGCAGAGGCACAAGAGAGGGATGCAGAGGCTCAAGAGAGAGATGCAGAGGCTTAAGAGAGTGATGCAGTGGTTCAAGAAAGTGATGTAGAGGCACCAGAGAATGATGCAGAGGCTTAAGAGAGGGATTCAAAGGCTCAAGAGAATGATGCAGGGGCTCAAGAGAGTGATGCAGAGGCTTAAGAGAGTGATGCAGAGGATCAAGGGAGTGATGCAGAGGCTAAAGAGAGGAATGCAGAGGCTGAAGAGAATGATGCAGAGGCTTAAGAGAGGGATGCAGAGGCTGAAGAGAATGATGCAGAGGCTTAAGAGAGAGAGATGCAAAGGCTCAAGAGAGTGATGGAGAGGCTCAGGAGAGTGATGCAGAGGCTCAATACAGTGATTCAGAGGCTTACGAGAGTGATGCAGAGGCTTAAGAGAGTGATGCAGAGGCTAAAGAGAGGGATGCAGAGGCTCAAGAGAGGGATGCAGAGGCAAAAGAGAGGGATGCAGGGGCTCAAGTGAGGGATGCAGAGGCTCAAGTGAGGGATGAAGAGGCACAATAGAGGGATGTAGAGGCTCTTAGGAGTGCTGCAGAGGCTCAAGAGAGGGATGCAGAGGCTCAAGAGAGGGATGCAGGGGCTCAAGAGAGGGATGCAGAGGCTAGAGTGAGGGAAGCAGAGGCACAAGAGAGGGATGCAGAGGCTCCTGAGAGTGACGCAGAGGCTCAAAAGAGGGATGCAGAGGCTTAAAAGGGTGATGCAAAGGCTCAAGAGAGTGATGCAGAGGCTCAAGTGAGTGATTTAGAGGCATACGAGAGTGATGCAAAGGCTTAAGAGAGTAATGCAGAGGCTTAAGAAAGTGATGCAGAGGCTCAAAAGAGGGATGAAGAGGCTTGAGAGAGGGATGCAGGGGTTCAAGAGAGTGAAGCAGAGGCTCAAGCGAGTGAATCAGAGGCTTAAGAGAGTGATGCAGAGGTCAAAGAGAGTGATGCAGAGGCTCCAGAGAGTAATGCAGAGGCTAAAGAGTGATGCAGAGGCTCAAGAGAGTAATGCAGAGGTTTGAAAGAGGGATGCAGGGGCTCACGTGAGTGATGCAGAGGCTCAAGAGAGTGATTCAGAGGATCAAGAGAGTGATGCAGAGGCTTAAGAGAGGGATGCAGAGGCTCAAGAGAGGGATGCAGAAGCCCAAGAGAGGGATGCAGAAGCTCAAGAGAGGGATGCAGAGGCTCAAGTGAGGGATGCAGTGGCAAAAGAGAGGGATGCAGAGGCTCTTGAGAGTGATGCAGAGGCTCAAGAGAGGGATGCAGAGGCCCAAGAGAGTGATTCAGAGGCTTACGAGAGTGATGCAGAGGCTTAAGAGAGTGATGCAGAGGCTTAAGAGAGGGATGCAGAGGCTCAAGCAAGGGATGCAGAGGCTCAAGAGAGGGATGTAGGGGCTCAAGAGAAGGATGCAGAGGCTCAAGTGAGGGATGCAGAGGCACAAGACAGGGATGCAGAGCCTCTTGAGAGTGACGCAGAGGCTCAAGAGAGGGATGCAGAGGCTTAGGAGAGTTATGCAAAGGCTCAGGAGAGGGATGCAGAGGCTAATGAGAGGGATGCAGGAGTTCAAGAGAGTGATGCAGAGGCTCGAGAAAGAGATGCAAAGGCTAAACAAAGTGACGCAGAGGCTCAAAAAAGGGATGCAGAGGCTTAAAAGAGTGATGCAGAAGCTTAAGAGAGGGATGCAGAGGCTCAAGAGATGGATGCAGAGGCCCAAGAGAGGGATGCAGAGGCTCAAGAGAGGGATGCAGAGGCTCAAGTGAGGGATGCAGTGGCAATAAAGAGAGGGATGCAGAGGCTCTTGAGAGTGATGCAGAGGCTCAAGAGAGTTATGCAGAGGCTCAAGAGAGTGATGCAAAGGCTCAAGAGAGGGATGCAGAGGTTCATGAGAGGGATGCAGGAGTTCAAGAGAGGGATGCAGAGACTCAAGAGAGTGATTCAGAGGCTTACGAGAGTGATGCAGAGGCTTAAGAGAGTGATGCAGAAGATAAAGAGAGGGGTGAAGAGGCTCAAGCGATGGATGCAGAGGCTCTTGAGAGTGACGTAGAGGCTCTAGAGAGGGATGCAGAGACTTAAGAGAGTGAGGCAAAGGCTCAGGAGAGGGATGCAGAGGCTCATGAGAAGGATGCAGGAGTCCAAGAGAGTGATGCAGAGGCTCAAGAATGGGATGCAGAGGCTTAAGAAAGTGACGCAGAGGCTCAAAAAAGGGATGCAGAGGCTTAAGAGAGTGATGCAGAGGCGGAAAAGAGTGTTGCAGAGGCTTAAGTGAAGGATGCAGAGGCTCAAGAGAGTGATGCAAAGGCTCATGCGAGTGATCCAGAGGCTGAAGAGAGTGTTGCAGAGGCTTATGAGAGGGATGCAGAGGCTCAAGAGAGGGATGCAGAGGCTTAAGAGAGTGATGCAAAAGCTGAAGAGAGTGTTGCAGAGCCTTAAGAGAGGGATGCAGAGGCTCAAGAGAGTGACGCAGAGGCTCAAGAGAGGGATGCAGAGGCTTAAGCGAGTGATGCAAAGGCTCAAGAGAGGGATGCAAAGGCTCATGAGAGGGATGCAGGAGTTCAAGAGAGAGATGCAGAGGCTCAAGGAAGGGATGCAGAGGCTTAAGAGGTTGATGCAGAGGCTCAAGAGAGTGATGCAGAGGCTCAAGAGAGTGATGCAGAGGCTCAATAGAGGGATGCAGAGGCTCAAGAGAGTGATAGAGAGGCACAAGAGAGGGATGCAGAGGCTCTTGAGAGTGATGCAGAGGCTCAGGAGAGGGATGCAGTGGCTTAAGGGAGTGATGCAAAGGCTCAAGAGAGTGATGCAGAGGCTCGTGAGAGGGATGCAGGAGTTCAAGAGAGGGATGCAGAGGCTCAAGAGATTGATTCCGAGGCTTACGAGAGTGATGCAGAGGATTAAGAGAGTGATGCAAAGGCTTAAGCGAGGGATGCAGAGGCTCAAGAGAGGGATGCAGGGGCTCAAGAGAGGGATGCAGAGGCTCAAGTGAGGGATGCAGAGGCACAAGAGAGGGATGCAAAGGCTCTTGAAAGTGACGCAGAGGCTCAAGAGAGGGATGCAGAGGCTTAAGAGAGTGATGCAAAGGCTCAGGAGAGGGATGCAGAGGCTTATGAGAGGGATGCAGGAGATCAAGAGAGTGATGCAAAGGCTTACGAAAGTGATGCAGAGGCTCAAAAAAGGGATGCAGAGGCTAAAGATAGTGATGCAGAGGCTGAAGATAGTGTTGCAGAGGCTTAAGAGAGGGATGCAATTGCTCAAGAGAGGGATGTAGAGGCTCAGGACAGTGATGCAGAGGCACAAGAGAGGGATGCAGAGGCTCAAGAGAGAGATGCAGAGGCTTAAGAGAGTGATGCAGGGGTTCAAGAAAGTGATGCAGAGGCACCAGAGAATGATGTATAGGCTTAAGAGAGGGATTCAGAGGCTCAAGAGAATGATGCAGGGGCTCAAGAGAGTGATGCAGAGGCTTAAGAGAGTGATGCAGAGGATTAAGGGAGTGATGCAGAGGCTAAAGAGAGGAATGCAGAGGCTGAAGAGAATGATGCAGAGGCTTAAGAGAGGGATGCAGAGGCTGAAGAGAATGATGCAGAGGCTTAAGAGAGAGAGATGCAAAGGCTCAAGAGAGTGATGGAGAGGCTCAGGAGAGTGATGCAGAGGCTCAATATAGTGATTCAGAGGCTTACGAGAGTGATGCAGAGGCTTACGAGAGTGATGCAGAGGCTAAAGAGAGGGATGCAGAGGCTCAAGAGAGGGATGCAGAGGCAAAAGAGAGGGAAGCAGGGGCTCAAGTGAGGGATGCAGAGGCTCAAGTGAGGGATGAAGAGGCACAAGAGAGGGATGTAGAGGCTCCTAGGAGTGCTGGAGAGGCTCAAGAGAGGGATGCAGAGGCTCAAGAGAGGGATGCAGGGGCTCAAGAGAGGGATGCAGAGGCTAGAGTGAGGGAAGCAGAGGCACAAGAGAGGGATGCAGAGGCTCCTGAGAGTGACGCAGAGGCTCAAAAGAGGGATGCAGAGGCTTAAAAGGGTGATGCAAAGGCTCAAGAGAGTGATGCAGAGGCTGAAGTGAGTGATTTAGAGGCATACGAGAGTGATGCAAAGGCTTAAGAGAGTAATGCAGAGGCTTAAGAAAGTGATGCAGAGGCTCAAAAGAGGGATGCAGAGGCTTTAAAGGGTGATGCAGAGGCTCAAGAGAGTGATGCAGAGGCTCAAGATTGGGATGTAGGGGCTCAAAAGAGTGATGCAGAGGCTCAAGAGAGTGATTCAGAGGCTTACGAGAGTGATGCAGAGGCTTAAGAGAGTGATGCAGAGGCTCAAGAGAGTGATGCAGAGGATCAAGAGAGGGGAAGCAGAGGCTTAAGAGAGTGATGCAGAGGCTGAAGAGAGTGATGCAGAGGCGCTAGAGAGTGATGCAGAGGCTCAAGAGAGTGATGCAAAGGCTCAACAGAGTGATGCAGAGAATCAAAAGAGTGATGCAGAGGCTCGAGAGAGTTATGCAGAGGCAGCAACAGAGGGATTCTGAGGCTTACGAGAGTGATGCAGAGGCTGAGGAGAGTGTTGCAGAGGCTCAAGAGAGGGATGAAGAGGCTCAAGAGAGTGATGCAGAGGCTCAAGAGAGGGATGGAGAGGCTTAAGAGGGTGATGCAGAGGCTCAAGAGATTGATGCAGAGGCTTGAGAGAGGGATGCAGGGGCTCAAGAGAGTGATGCAGAGGCTCAAGAGAGTGATTCAGGGGCTTAAGAGAGTGATGCAGAGGCTTACGAGGGTGATGCAGATGCTTACGAGAGTGATGCAGAGGCTTAAGAGAGTAATGGAGAGGCTCAAGAGAGTGATGCAGACGATCAATAGAGGGAAGCAGAGGCTCAAGAGAGGGATGCAGAGGCTTAAGAGAGTGATGCAAAGGCTCAGGAGAGGGATGCAGAGGCTTATGAGAGGGATGCAGGAGATCAAGAGAGTGATGCAAAGGCTTACGAAAGTGATGCAGAGGCTCAAAAAAGGGATGCAGAGGCTAAAGATAGTGATGCAGAGGCTGAAGATAGTGTTGCAGAGGCTTAAGAGAGGGATGCAATTGCTCAAGAGAGGGATGTAGAGGCTCAGGACAGTGATGCAGAGGCACAAGAGAGGGATGCAGAGGCTCAAGAGAGAGATGCAGAGGCTTAAGAGAGTGATGCAGTGGTTCAAGAAAGTGATGTAGAGGCACCAGAGAATGATGCAGAGGCTTAAGAGAGGGATTCAAAGGCTCAAGAGAATGATGCAGGGGCTCAAGAGAGTGATGCAGAGGCTTAAGAGAGTGATGCAGAGGATCAAGGGAGTGATGCAGAGGCTAAAGAGAGGAATGCAGAGGCTGAAGAGAATGATGCAGAGGCTTAAGAGAGGGATGCAGAGGCTGAAGAGAATGATGCAGAGGCTTAAGAGAGAGAGATGCAAAGGCTCAAGAGAGTGATGGAGAGGCTCAGGAGAGTGATGCAGAGGCTCAATACAGTGATTCAGAGGCTTACGAGAGTGATGCAGAGGCTTAAGAGAGTGATGCAGAGGCTAAAGAGAGGGATGCAGAGGCTCAAGAGAGGGATGCAGAGGCAAAAGAGAGGGATGCAGGGGCTCAAGTGAGGGATGCAGAGGCTCAAGTGAGGGATGAAGAGGCACAATAGAGGGATGTAGAGGCTCTTAGGAGTGCTGCAGAGGCTCAAGAGAGGGATGCAGAGGCTCAAGAGAGGGATGCAGGGGCTCAAGAGAGGGATGCAGAGGCTAGAGTGAGGGAAGCAGAGGCACAAGAGAGGGATGCAGAGGCTCCTGAGAGTGACGCAGAGGCTCAAAAGAGGGATGCAGAGGCTTAAAAGGGTGATGCAAAGGCTCAAGAGAGTGATGCAGAGGCTCAAGTGAGTGATTTAGAGGCATACGAGAGTGATGCAAAGGCTTAAGAGAGTAATGCAGAGGCTTAAGAAAGTGATGCAGAGGCTCAAAAGAGGGATGAAGAGGCTTGAGAGAGGGATGCAGGGGTTCAAGAGAGTGAAGCAGAGGCTCAAGCGAGTGAATCAGAGGCTTAAGAGAGTGATGCAGAGGTCAAAGAGAGTGATGCAGAGGCTCCAGAGAGTAATGCAGAGGCTAAAGAGTGATGCAGAGGCTCAAGAGAGTAATGCAGAGGTTTGAAAGAGGGATGCAGGGGCTCACGTGAGTGATGCAGAGGCTCAAGAGAGTGATTCAGAGGATCAAGAGAGTGATGCAGAGGCTTAAGAGAGGGATGCAGAGGCTCAAGAGAGGGATGCAGAAGCCCAAGAGAGGGATGCAGAAGCTCAAGAGAGGGATGCAGAGGCTCAAGTGAGGGATGCAGTGGCAAAAGAGAGGGATGCAGAGGCTCTTGAGAGTGATGCAGAGGCTCAAGAGAGGGATGCAGAGGCCCAAGAGAGTGATTCAGAGGCTTACGAGAGTGATGCAGAGGCTTAAGAGAGTGATGCAGAGGCTTAAGAGAGGGATGCAGAGGCTCAAGCAAGGGATGCAGAGGCTCAAGAGAGGGATGTAGGGGCTCAAGAGAAGGATGCAGAGGCTCAAGTGAGGGATGCAGAGGCACAAGACAGGGATGCAGAGCCTCTTGAGAGTGACGCAGAGGCTCAAGAGAGGGATGCAGAGGCTTAGGAGAGTTATGCAAAGGCTCAGGAGAGGGATGCAGAGGCTAATGAGAGGGATGCAGGAGTTCAAGAGAGTGATGCAGAGGCTCGAGAAAGAGATGCAAAGGCTAAACAAAGTGACGCAGAGGCTCAAAAAAGGGATGCAGAGGCTTAAAAGAGTGATGCAGAGGCTGAAGAAAGAGTTGCAGAGACTTAAGAGAGGGATTCAAATTCTCAAGAGAGTGATGCAAAGGTTCAAGAGAGTGATGCAGAGGCTGAAGAGAGTGTTCCAGAGGCTTAAGAGAGGGATGCAAAGGCTCAAGAGAGAGATGGAGAGGCTTAAGAGAGTGATGCAGAGACTGAAGAGAGTGTCACAGAGGCTTAAGAGAGGGATGCAGAGGCTCAAGAGAGTGTTGCAGAGGCACAAGAGAATGATGTAGAGGCTTAGGAGAGGGATGCAGATGCTCAAGAGAATGATGCAGGGGCTCAAGAGAATGATGCAGAGGCTTAGGAGAGGGATGCAGAGGATCAAAAGAGTGATGCAGAGGCTTAAGAGAGTGAAGTAGAGGCTTAGGAGAGGGACGCAGCGGCTCAAGAGAGTAACGCAGAGGCTTAAGAGGATGATGCAGGGCTCAAAAAAGTGATGCAGAAGCTTAAGAGAGGGATGCAGAGGCTCAAGAGATGGATGCAGAGGCCCAAGAGAGGGATGCAGAGGCTCAAGAGAGGGATGCAGAGGCTCAAGAGAGGGATGCAGAGGCTCTTGAGAGTGATGCAGAGGCTCAAGAGAGTTATGCAGAGGCTCAAGAGAGTGATGCAAAGGCTCAAGAGAGGGATGCAGAGGTTCATGAGAGGGATGCAGGAGTTCAAGAGAGGGATGCAGAGACTCAAGAGAGTGATTCAGAGGCTTACGAGAGTGATGCAGAGGCTTAAGAGAGTGATGCAGAAGATAAAGAGAGGGGTGAAGAGGCTCAAGCGATGGATGCAGAGGCTCTTGAGAGTGACGTAGAGGCTCTAGAGAGGGATGCAGAGACTTAAGAGAGTGAGGCAAAGGCTCAGGAGAGGGATGCAGAGGCTCATGAGAAGGATGCAGGAGTCCAAGAGAGTGATGCAGAGGCTCAAGAATGGGATGCAGAGGCTTAAGAAAGTGACGCAGAGGCTCAAAAAAGGGATGCAGAGGCTTAAGAGAGTGATGCAGAGGCGGAAAAGAGTGTTGCAGAGGCTTAAGTGAAGGATGCAGAGGCTCAAGAGAGTGATGCAAAGGCTCATGCGAGTGATCCAGAGGCTGAAGAGAGTGTTGCAGAGGCTTATGAGAGGGATGCAGAGGCTCAAGAGAGGGATGCAGAGGCTTAAGAGAGTGATGCAAAAGCTGAAGAGAGTGTTGCAGAGCCTTAAGAGAGGGATGCAGAGGCTCAAGAGAGTGACGCAGAGGCTCAAGAGAGGGATGCAGAGGCTTAAGCGAGTGATGCAAAGGCTCAAGAGAGGGATGCAAAGGCTCATGAGAGGGATGCAGGAGTTCAAGAGAGAGATGCAGAGGCTCAAGGAAGGGATGCAGAGGCTTAAGAGGTTGATGCAGAGGCTCAAGAGAGTGATGCAGAGGCTCAATAGAGGGATGCAGAGGCTCAAGAGAGTGATAGAGAGGCACAAGAGAGGGATGCAGAGGCTCTTGAGAGTGATGCAGAGGCTCAGGAGAGGGATGCAGTGGCTTAAGGGAGTGATGCAAAGGCTCAAGAGAGGGATGCAGAGGCTCAAGTGAGGGATGAAGAGGCACAAGAGAGGGATGTAGAGGCTCTTAGGAGTGCTGCAGAGGCTCAAGAGAGGGATGCAGAGGCTCAAGAGAGGGATGCAGAGGCTCAAGAGAGGGATGCAGGGGCTCAAGAGAGGGATGCAGAGGCTAGAGTGAGGGAAGCAGAGGCACAAGAGAGGGATGCAGAGGCTCCTGAGAGTGACGCAGAGGCTCAAAAGAGGGATGCAGAGGCTTAAAAGGGTGATGCAAAGGCTCAAGAGAGTGATGCAGAGGCTCAAGTGAGTGATTTAGAGGCATACGAGAGTGATGCAAAGGCTTAAGAGAGTAATGCAGAGGCTTAAGAAAGTGATGCAGAGGCTCAAAAGAGGGATGCGGAGGCTTTAAAGGGTGATGCAGAGGCTCAAGAGAGTGATGCAGAGGCCTCAAGAGAGGGATTCAGAGGCTTAAGAGAGTTATTCAGAGGCTGAAGAGTGATGCAGAGGCTCAAGAGAGGAATGAAGAAGCTCATGAGAAGGATGCAGGAGTCCAAGAGAGTGATGCAGAGGCTCAAGAAAGGGATGCAGAGGCTTAAGAAAGTGATGCAAAGGCTCAGGAGAGGGATGCAGAGGCTCATGAGAAGGATGCAGGAGTCCAAGAGAGTGATGCAGAGGCTCAAGAAAGGGATGCAGAGGCTTAAGAAAGTGATGCAGAGACTCAAAAAAGGGATGCACAGGCCTAAGAGAGTGATGCAGAGGCTTTAGAGAGTGAGGCAGAGGCTTAGGAGAGGGATGCAGAGGCTCAAGAAATGCAGAGGAATGCAGAGGCTTTAAAGGGTAATGCAAAGGCTCAACAGAGTGATGCAAAGGCTTGAGAGAGGGATGCAGGGGCTCAAGAGAGTGATGCAGAGGCTCAAGAGAGTGATTCAAAGGCTTAAGAGAGTGATGCAGAGGCTTAAGAGAGTGATGCAAAGGCTTAAAAGAGGGATGCAGAGGCTCAAGAGAGGGATGCAGAGGCCCAAGAGAGGGATTCAGAGGCTCAAGAATGGGATGCAGAGGCTCAAGTGAGGGATGCAGAGGCTCAAGAGAGGGATGCAGAGGTTTAAAAGAGTGATGCAAAAGCTGAAGAGAAGGATGCAGAGGCTCTTTAGAGGGATGCAAGAGTTCAAGCGAGGGATGCAGAGGCTCAAGAGAGTGATGCAGAGGATCAAGAGAGGGAGGCAGAGGCTTGAGAGAGTGATGCAGAGGATCAAGAGAGTGATGCAGAGGCTCGAGAGAGTGATGCAGAGGCCTCAAGAGAGGGATTCAGAGGCTTAAGAGAGTAATGCAGAGGCTTAAGAGAGTGATGCAGAAGATTAAGAGAGGGATGCAGAGGCTCAAGCGAGGGATGCAGAGGCTCTTGAGAGTGACGCAGAGGCTCAAGAGAGGGATGCAGAGGCTTAAGAGAGTGATGCAAAGGCTCAGGAGAGGGATGCAGAGGCTCATGAGAAGGATGTAGGAGTCCAAGAGAGTGATGCAGAGGCTCAAGAAAGGGATGCAGAGGCTTAAGAAAGTGATGCAGAGACTCAAAAAAGGGATGCACAGGCCTAAGAGAGTGATGCAGAGGCGGAAGAGAGTGTTGCAGAGGCTTAGGAGAGGGATGCAGAGGCTCAAGAAAGTGATGCAAAGGCTCAAGAGAGTGATGCAGAGGCTGAACAGAGTGTTGCAGAGGCTTATGAGAGGGATGCAGAGGCTAAAGGGAGGGATGCAGAGGCTTAAGAGAGTGATGCAGAAGCTGAAGAGAGTGTTGCAGAGGTCTAAGAGAGGGATGCAGAGGCTCAAGAGAGGGATGCAGGGGCTCAAGAGAGTGATGCAGAGGCTGAAGAGAGTGACGCAGAGGCTCAAGAGAGAGATGCAGAGGCTTAAGCGAGTGATGCAAAGGCTCAAGAGAGGGATGCAAAGGCTCATGAGAGGGATGCAGGAGTTCAAGAGAGAGATGCAGAGGCTCAAGGAAGGGATGCAGAGGCTTAAGAAAGTGATGCAGAGGCTCAAAAGAGGGATGCAAAGGGTTAAGAGGTTAATGCAGAGGCTCAAGAGAGTGATGCAGAGGCTCAATAGAGGGATGCAGAGGCTCAAGAGAGTGATAGAGAGGCTCAAGAGAGTGATTCAGAGGCTTAAGAGAGTGATGCAGAGGCTGAAGAGAGTGTTGCAGAGGCTGAAGAGAGTGTTGCAGAGGCTTAGACGAGGGATGCAAAGGCTCAAGAGAGGGATGCAGAGGCTTAATTGAGTGATGCAAAGGCTGAAGAGAGTGTCGCAGAGGCTTAAGAGAAGGATGCAGAAGCTCAAGAGAGTGATGCAGAGGCTTAAGAGAGGGATGCAGAGGCTCAAGAGAGGGATGTAGAGGCTCAAGAGAGTGATGCAGAGGCTCAAGAGAGTGATGCAGAGGCTGAAGAGAGAGATGCAAAGGCTTAAGAGAGTGATGCAGAGGTTCAAGAGAGTGATGCAGACGCACACGTGAATGATGTAGAGGCTTAAGAGAGGGATGCAGAGGCTCAAGAGAATGATGCAGGGGCTCAGGAGAATGATGCAGAGGCTTAGGAGAGGGATGCAGAGGATCAAGAGAGTGATGCAGAGGCTTAAGAGAGTGAGGTAGAGGCTTAGGAGAGCGATGCAGAGGCTCAAGAGAGTAATGCAGAGGCTTAAGAGGATGATGCAGAGGCTCAAGAGAGTGACGCAGAGGCTTAAGAGAATGATGCAGAGGCTCAAGAGAGGGATGAAGAGGCTTGAGAGAGGGATGAAGAGGCTTGAGAGAGGGATGCAGAGGCTCAAGAGAGTGAAGCAGAGGCTCAAGAGAGTGAATCAGAGGCTTAAGAGAGTGATGCAGAGGTCAAAGAGAGTGATGCAGAGGCTCCAGAGAGTAATGCAGAGGCTAAAGAGAGTGATGCAGAGGCTCAAGAGAGTAATGCAGAGGTTTGAAAGAGGGATGCAGGGGCTCACGTGAGTGATGCAGAGGCTCAAGAGAGTGATTCATCGGATCAAGAGAGTGATGCAGAGGCTTAAGAGAGGGATGCAGAGGCTCAAGAGAGGGATGCAGAAGCCCAAGAGAGGGATGCAGAGGCTCAAGAGAGGGATGCAGAGGCTCAAGTGAAGAATGCAGTGGCAAAAGAGAGGGATGCAGAGGCTCTAGAGAGTGATGCAGAGGCTCAAGAGAGGGATGCAGAGGCTCAAGAGAGTGATTCAGAGGCTTACGAGAGTGATGCAGAGGCTTAAGAGAGTGATGCAGAAGCTTAAGAGAGGGATGCAGAGGCTCAAGCGAGGGATGCAGAGGCTCAAGAGAGGGATGTAGGGGCTCAATAGAGGGATGCAGAGGCTCAAGTGAGGGATGCATAGGCACAAGATAGGGATGCAGAGGCTCTTGAGAGTGACGCAGAGGCTCAAGAGAGGGATGCAGAAGCTTAGGAGAGTTATGCAAAGGCTCAGGAGAGGGATGCAGAGGCTAATGAGAGGGATGCAGGAGTTCAAGAGAGTGATGCAGAGGCTCAAGAAAGGGATGCAAAGGCTAAACAAAGTGACGCAGAGGCTCAAAAAAGGGATGCAGGGGCTTAAAAGAGTGATGCAGAGGCTGAAGAAAGTGTTGCAGAGACTTAAGAGAGGGATGCAGAGGCTCAAGAGAGTGTTGCAGAGGCTTAAGAGAGGGATGCAAAGGCTCAAGAGAGGGATGAAGAGGCTTAAGAGAGTGATGCAGAGACTGAAGAGAGTGTCGCAGATGCTTAAGAGAGGGATGCAGAGGCTCAAGAGAGTGTTGCAGGAGCACAAGAGAATGATGTAGAGGCTTAGGAGAGGGATGCAGAGGCTCAAGAGAATGATGCAGGGGCTCAAGAGAATGATGCAGAGGCTTAGGAGAGGGATGCAGAGGATCATGAGAGTGATGCAGAGGCTTAAGAGAGTGAGGTAGAGGCTTAGGAGAGGGACGTAGAGCCTCAAGAGAGTAATGCAGAGGCTTAAGAGGATGATGCAGGGGCTCAAGAGAGTGATGCAGAAGCTTAAGAGAGGGATGCAGAGGCACAAGAGATGGATGCAGAGGCCCAAGAGAGGGATGCAGAGGCTCAAGAGAGGGATGCAGAGGCTCAAGTGAGGGATGCAGTGGCAATAAAAAGAGGGATGCAGAGGCTCTTGAGAGTGATGCAGAGGCTCAAGAGAGATACGCGGAGGCTCAAGAGAGTGATGCAAAGGCTCAAGAGAGGGATGCAGAGGCTCATGAGAGGGATGCAGGAGTTCAAGAGAGGGATGCTGAGACTCATGAGAGTGATTCAGAGGCTTACGAGAGAGATGCAGAGGCTTAAGAGAGTGATGCAGAGGATAAAGAGAGGGATGCAGAGGCTCAAGCGAGGGATGCAGAGGCTCTTGAGAGTGACGTAGAGGCTCAAGAGAGGGATGCAGAGGCTTAAGAGAGTGAGGCAAAGGCTCAGGATAGGGATGCAGAGGCTCATGAGAAGGATGCAGGAGTCCAAGAGAGTGATGAAGAGGCTCAAGAAAGGGATGCAGAGGCTTAAGAAAGTGATGCAGAGGCTCAAAAAAGGGATGCACAGGCTTAAGAGAGTGATGCAGAGGCGGAACAGAGTGTTGCAGTGGCTTATGAGAGGGATGCAGAGGCTCAAGAGAGGGATGCAGAGGCTTAAGAGAGTGATGCAAAAGCTGAAGAGAGTGTTGCAGAGGCTTAAGAGAGGGATGCAGAGGCTCAAGAGAGTGACGCAGAGGCTCAAGGGAGTGATGCAGAGGCTGAAGAGAGTGTTGCAGTGGCTTATGAGAGGGATGCAGAGGCTTAAGAGAGGGATGCAGAGGCTTAAGCGAGTGATGCAAAGGCTCAAGAGAGGGATGCAAAGGCTCATGAGAGGGATGCAGGAGTTCAAGAGAGAGATGCAGAGGCTCAAGGAAGGGATGCAGAGGCTTAAGAAAGTGATGCAGAGGCTCTAAAGAGGGATGCAGAGGCTTAAGAGGTTGATGCAGAGGCTCAAGAGAGTGATGCAGAGGCTCAATAGAGGGATGAAGAGGCTCAAGAGAGTGATAGAGAGGCTCAAGAGAGTGATTCAGAGGCTGAAGAGAGTGCTGCAGAGGCTGAAGAGAGGGATGAAGAGGCTGAAGAGAGTGATGCAGAATCTTAAGAGTGTGAGTCAGAGGCTTAGGAGAGGGATGCAGAGGCTCAACAGAGTAATGCAGAGGCTTGAGAGAGGGATGCAGGGGCTCAAGAGAGAGATGCAGAGGCTCAAGAGAGTGATTCAGAGGCTTAAGAGAGTGATGCAGAGGCTTAAGAGATTGATGCAGAGGCTCAAGAGAGGGATGCAAAGGCTCAAGTGAGGGATGCAGAGGCACAAGAGAGGGATGCAGAGGCTCTTGAGAGTGATGCAAAGGCTCAGGAGAGGGATGCAGTGGCTTAAAGGAGTGATGCAAAGGCTCAAGAGAGTGATGCAGAGGCTCGTGAGAGGGATGCAGGAGTTCAAGAGAGGGATGCAGAGGCTCAAGAGATTGATTTAGAGGCTTACGAGAGTGATGCAGAGGATTAAGAGAGTGATGCAGAGGCTTACGCGAGGGATGCAGAGACTCAAGAGAGGGATGCAGGGCCTCAAGAGAGGGATGCAGAGGCTCAAGTGAGGGATGCAAAGGCACAAGAGAGGGATGCAAAGGCTCTTGAAAGTGACGCAGAGGCTCATGAGAGGGATGCAGAGGCTTAAGAGAGTGATGCAAAGGCTCAGGAGAGGGATGCAGAGGCTTATGAGAGGGATGCAGGAGATCAAGAGAGTGATGCAAAGGCTCAAAAGAAAGATGCAGAGGCTGAAGAGAGTGATGCAGATTCATAAGAGAGGGATGCAGAGGCTCAAGAGAGTGATGCAAATGCTCCTGGAAGTGATGCAGAGGCTTAAGAGAGGGATGCAATTGCTCAAGAGAGGGATGTAGAGGCTCAGGACAGTGATGCAGAGGCTCAAGAGAAGGATGCAGAGGCTCAAGAGAGAGATGCAGAGGCTTAAGAGAGTGATGCAGTGGTTCAAGAGAGTGATGCAGAGGCACAAGAGAATGATGTAGAGGCTTAAGAGAAGGATTCAGAGGCTCAAGAGAATGATGCAGGGGCTCAAGAGAGTGATGCAGAGGCTTAAGAGAGTGATGCAGGGGATCAAGGGAGTGATGCAGAGGCTAAAGAGAGGAATGCAGAGGCTGAAGAGAATGATGCAGAGGCTTAAGAGAGGGATGCAGAGGCTGAAGAGAATGATGCAGAGGCTTAAGAGAGGGATGCAAAGGCTCAAGAGAGTGATGGAAAGGCTCAGGAGGGTGATGCAGAGGCTCAACATAGTGATTCAGAGGCTTACGAGAGTGATGCAGAGGCTTAAGAGAGTGATGCAGAGGCTAAAGAGAGGGATGCAGAGGCTCAAGAGAGGGATGCAGAGGCAAAAGAGAGGGATGCAGGGGCTCAAGTGAGGGATGCAGAGGCTCAAGTGAGGGATGAAGAGGCACAAGAGAGGGATGTAGAGGCTCTTAGGAGTGATGCAGAGGCTCAAGAGAGGGATGCAGAGGCTCAAGAGAGAGATGCAGGGGCTCAAGAGAGGGATGCAGAGGCTAGAGTGAGGGAAGCAGAGGCACAAGAGAGGGATGCAGAGGCTCCTGAGAGTGACGCAGAGGCTCAAAAGAGGGATGCAGAGGCTTAAAAGGGTGATGCAAAGGCTCAAGAGAGTGATGCAGAGGCTCAAGAGTGAGATGCAGGGGCTCAAGAGAGTGATGCTGAGGCTCAAGAGAGTGATTCAGAGGCTTACGAGAGTGATGCAAAGGCTTAAGAGAGTAATGCAGAGGCTTAAGAAAGTGATGCAGAGGCTCAAAAGAGGGATGCAGAGGCTTTAAAGGGTGATGCAGAGGTTCAAGAGAGTGATGCAGAGGCTCAAGATTGGGATGTAGGGGCTCAAAAGAGTGATGCAGAGGCTCAAGAGAGTGATTCAGAGGCTTACGAGAGTGATGCAGAGGCTTAAGAGAGTGATGCAGAGGCTCAAGAGAGTGATGCAGAGGATCAAGAGAGGGAAGCAGAGGCTTAAGAGAGTGATGCAGAGGCTGAAGAGAGTGATGCAGAGGAGCTAGAGAGTGATGCAGAGCCTCAAGAGAGTGATTCAGAGGCTTACGAGAGTGATGCAGAGGCTTAAGAGAGTGATGCAGAGGCTCAAGAGAGTGATGCAGAGGATCAAGAGAGGGAAGCAGAGGCTTAAGAGAGTGATGCAGAGGCTGAAGAGAGTGATGCAGAGGCGCTAGAGAGTGATGGAGAGGCTCAAGAGAGTGATGCAGAGGCTCAACAGAGTGATGCAGAGAATCAAAAGAGTGATGCAGAGGCTCGAGAGAGTTATGCAGAGGCAGCAAAAGAGGGATTCAGAGGCTTAGGAAAGTTATGCAGAGGCTCAAAAAAGGGATGCAGAGGCTAAAGAGAGTGATGCAGAGGCTGAAGAGAGTGTTGCAGAGGCTTAAGAGAGGGATGCAGAGGCTTAAGCGAGTGATGCAAAGGCTCAAGAGAGGGATGCAAAGGCTCATGAGAGGGATGCAGGAGTTCAAGAGAGAGATGCAGAGGCTCAAGGAAGGGATGCAGAGGCTTAAGAAAGTGATGCAGAGGCTCAAAAGAGGGATGCAGAGGCTTAAGAGGTTGATGCAGAGGCTCAAGAGAGTGATGCAGAGGCTCAATAGAGGGATGAAGAGGCTCAAGAGAGTGATAGAGAGGCTCAAGAGAGTGATTCAGAGGCTGAAGAGAGTGCTGCAGAGGCTGAAGAGAGGGATGAAGAGGCTGAAGAGAGTGATGCAGAATCTTAAGAGTGTGAGGCAGAGGCTTAGGAGAGAGATGCAGAGGCTCAACAGAGTAATGCAGAGGCTTGAGAGAGGGATGCAGGGGCCCAAGAGAGAGATGCAGAGGCTCAAGAGAGTGATTCAGAGGCTTAAGAGAGTGATGCAGAGGCTTAAGAGATTGATGCAGAGGCTCAAGAGAGGGATGCAAAGGCTCAAGTGAGGGATGCAGAGGCACAAGAGAGGGATGCAGAGGCTCTTGAGAGTGATGCAGAGGCTCAGGAGAGGGATGCAGTGGCTTAAGGGAGTGATGCAAAGGCTCAAGAGAGTGATGCAGAGGCTCGTGAGAGGGATGCAGGAGTTCAAGAGAGGGATGCAGAGGCTCAAGAGATTGATTCAGAGGCTTACGAGAGTGATGCAGAGGATTAAGAGAGTGATGCAGAGGCTTACGCGAGGGATGCAGAGGCTCAAGAGAGGGATGCAGGGGCTCAAGAGAGGGATGCAGAGGCTCAAGTGAGGGATGCAAAGGCACAAGAGAGGGATGCAAAGGCTCTTCAAAGTGACGCAGAGGCTCAAGAGAGGGATGCAGAGGCTTAAGAGAGTGATGCAAAGGCTCAGGAGAGGGATGCAGAGGCTTATGAGAGGGATGCAGGAGATCAAGAGAGTGATGCAAAGGCTCAAAAGAGTGATGCAGAGGCTGAAGAGAGTGTTGCAGATTCATAAGAGAGGGATGCCGAGGCTCAAGAGAGTGATGCAAATGCTCCTGGAAGTGATGCAGAGGCTTAAGAGAGGGATGCAGAGGCTGAAGAGAGTGATGCAGAGGCGCTAGAGAGTGATGCAGAGCCTCAAGAGAGTGATTCAGAGGCTTACGAGAGTGATGCAGAGGCTTAAGAGAGTGATGCAGAGGCTCAAGAGAGTGATGCAGAGGATCAAGAGAGGGAAGCAGAGGCTTAAGAGAGTGATGCAGAGGCTGAAGAGAGTGATGCAGAGGCGCTAGAGAGTGATGGAGAGGCTCAAGAGAGTGATTCAGAGGCTTACGAGAGTGATGCAGAGGCTTAAGAGAGTGATGCAGAGGCTCAAGAGAGTGATGCAGAGGATCAAGAGAGGGAAGCAGAGGCTTAAGAGAGTGATGCAGAGGCTGAAGAGAGTGATGCAGAGGCGCTAGAGAGTGATGGAGAGGCTGAAGAGAGTGATGCAGAGGCTCAACAGAGTGATGCAGAGAATCAAAAGAGTGATGCAGAGGCTCGAGAGAGTTATGCAGAGGCAGCAAAAGAGGGATTCAGAGGCTTACGAAAGTTATGCAGAGGCTCAAAAAAAGGATGCAGAGGCTAAAGAGAGTGATGCAGAGGCTGCAGATAGTGTTGCAGAGGCTTAAGAGAGGGATGCAGAGACTCAAGAGAGTGATGCAAAGGCTCAAGAGAGTGATGCAGAGGCTGAAAAGAGTGTTGCAGATTCATAAGAGAGGGATGCAGGGGCTCAAGAGAGTGATGCAGGGGCTCAAGAGTGTGATGCAAATGCTCCTGGAAGTGATGCAGAGGCTTAAGAGAGGGAATCAATTGCTCAAGAGAGGGATGTAGAGGCTCAGGACAGTGATGCAGAGGCTCAAGAGAAGGATGCAGAGGCTCAAGAGAGAGATGCAGAGGCTTAAGAGAGTGATGCAGTGGTTCAAGAGAGTGATGCAGAGGCCTAAGAGAATGATGTAGAGGCTTAAGTGAAGGATTCACAGGCTCAAGAGAATGATGCAGGGGCTCAAGAGAGTGATGCAGAGGCTTAAGAGAGTGATGCAGAGGATCAAGGGAGTGATGCAGAGGCTAAAGAGAGGAATGCAGAGGCTGAAGAGAATGATGCAGATGCTTAAGAGAGGGATGCAGAGGCTGAAGAGAATGATGCAGAGGCTTAAGAGAGGGATGCAAAGGCTCAAGAGAGTGATGGAGAGGCTCAGGAGAGTGATGCAGAGGCTCAACATAGTGATTCAGAGGCTTACGAGAGTGATGCAGAGGCTTAAGAGAGTGATGCAGAGGCTAAAGAGAGGGATGCAGAGGCTCAAGAGAGGGATGCAGAGGCAAAAGAGAGGGATGCAGGGGCTCAAGTGAGGGATGCAGAGGCTCAAGTGAGGGATGAAGAGGCACAAGAGAGGGATGTAGAGGCTCTTAGGAGTGATGCAGAGGCTCAAGAGAGGGATGCAGAGGCTCAAGAGAGGGATGCAGGGGCTCATGAGAGGGATGCAGAGGCTAGAGTGAGGGAAGCAGAGGCACAAGAGACGGATGCAGAGGCTCCTGAGAGTGACACAGAGGCTCAAAAGAGGGATGCAGAGGCTTAAAAGGGTGATGCAAAGGCTCAAGAGAGTGATGCAGAGGCTCAAGATTGGGATGTAGGGGCTCAAAAGAGTGATGCAGAGGCTCAAGAGAGTGATTCAGAGGCTTACGAGAGTGATGCAGAGGCTTAAGAGTGATGCAGAGGCTCAAGAGAGTGATGCAGAGGATCAAGAGAGGGAAGCAGAGGCTTAAAAGAGTGATGCAGAGGCTGAAGAGAGTGATGCAGAGGCGCTAGAGAGTGATGCAGAGGCTCAAGAGAGTGATTCAGAGGCTTACGAGAGTGATGCAGAGGCTTAAGAGAGTGATGCAGAGGCTCAAGAGAGTGATGCAGAGGATCAAGAGAGGGAAGCAGAGGCTTAAGAGAGTGATGCAGAGGCTCAAGAGGGTGATGCAGAGGCGCTAGAGAGTGATGCAGAGGCTCAAGAGAGTGATGCAGAGGCTCAACAGAGTGATGCAGAGAATCAAAAGAGTGATGCAGAGGCTCGAGAGAGTTATGCAGAGGCAGCAACAGAGGGATTCAGAGGCTTACGAGAGTGATGCAGAGTCTGAAGAGAGTGTTGCAGAGGCTCAAGAGAGGGATGAAGAGGCTGAAGAGAGTGATGCAGAGGCTCAAGAGAGGGATGGAGAGGCTTAAGAGGGTGATGCAGAGGCTCAAGAGAGTGATGCAGAGGCTTGAGAGAGGGATGCACGGGCTCAAGAGAGTGATGCAGAGGCTGAAAAGAGTGATTCAGGGGCTTAAGAGAGTGATGCAGAGGCTTACGAGGGTGAAGCAGAGGCTTACGAGAGTGATGCAGAGGCTTAAGAGAGTAATGGAGAGGCTCAAGAGAGTGATGCAGAGGATCAATAGAGGGAAGCAGAGGCTTAAGAGAGTGATACAGAGGCTGAAGAGTGTGATGCAGAGGCTCTGGAGAGTGATGCAGAGACTCAAGAGAGTGATCCAGAGGCTCAAGAGAGTGATGCAGAGGATCAAGAGAGTGATGCAGAGGCTTAAGAGAGTGAGGTAGAGGCTTAGGAGAGGGACGTAGAGCCTCAAGAGAGTAATGCAGAGGCTTAAGAGGATGATGCAGGGGCTCAAGAGAGTGATGCAGAAGCTTAAGAGAGGGATGCAGAGGCACAAGAGATGGATGCAGAGGCCCAAGAGAGGGATGCAGAGGCTCAAGAGAGGGATGCAGAGGCTCAAGTGAGGGATGCAGTGGCAATAAAAAGAGGGATGCAGAGGCTCTTGAGAGTGATGCAGAGGCTCAAGAGAGATACGCGGAGGCTCAAGAGAGTGATGCAAAGGCTCAAGAGAGGGATGCAGAGGCTCATGAGAGGGATGCAGGAGTTCAAGAGAGGGATGCTGAGACTCAAGAGAGTGATTCAGAGGCTTACGAGAGTGATGCAGAGGCTTAAGAGAGTGATGCAGAGGATAAAGAGAGGGATGCAGAGGCTCAAGCGAGGGATGCAGAGGCTCTTGAGAGTGACGTAGAGGCTCAAGAGAGGGATGCAGAGGCTTAAGAGAGTGAGGCAAAGGCTCAGGATAGGGATGCAGAGGCTCATGAGAAGGATGCAGGAGTCCAAGAGAGTGATGAAGAGGCTCAAGAAAGGGATGCAGAGGCTTAAGAAAGTGATGCAGAGGCTCAAAAAAGGGATGCACAGGCTTAAGAGAGTGATGCAGAGGCGGAACAGAGTGTTGCAGTGGCTTATGAGAGGGATGCAGAGGCTCAAGAGAGGGATGCAGAGGCTTAAGAGAGTGATGCAAAAGCTGAAGAGAGTGTTGCAGAGGCTTAAGAGAGGGATGCAGAGGCTCAAGAGAGTGACGCAGAGGCTCAAGGGAGTGATGCAGAGGCTGAAGAGAGTGTTGCAGTGGCTTATGAGAGGGATGCAGAGGCTTAAGAGAGGGATGCAGAGGCTTAAGCGAGTGATGCAAAGGCTCAAGAGAGGGATGCAAAGGCTCATGAGAGGGATGCAGGAGTTCAAGAGAGAGATGCAGAGGCTCAAGGAAGGGATGCAGAGGCTTAAGAAAGTGATGCAGAGGCTCTAAAGAGGGATGCAGAGGCTTAAGAGGTTGATGCAGAGGCTCAAGAGAGTGATGCAGAGGCTCAATAGAGGGATGAAGAGGCTCAAGAGAGTGATAGAGAGGCTCAAGAGAGTGATTCAGAGGCTGAAGAGAGTGCTGCAGAGGCTGAAGAGAGGGATGAAGAGGCTGAAGAGAGTGATGCAGAATCTTAAGAGTGTGAGGCAGAGGCTTAGGAGAGGGATGCAGAGGCTCAACAGAGTAATGCAGAGGCTTGAGAGAGGGATGCAGGGGCTCAAGAGAGAGATGCAGAGGCTCAAGAGAGTGATTCAGAGGCTTAAGAGAGTGATGCAGAGGCTTAAGAGATTGATGCAGAGGCTCAAGAGAGGGATGCAAAGGCTCAAGTGAGGGATGCAGAGGCACAAGAGAGGGATGCAGAGGCTCTTGAGAGTGATGCAAAGGCTCAGGAGAGGGATGCAGTGGCTTAAAGGAGTGATGCAAAGGCTCAAGAGAGTGATGCAGAGGCTCGTGAGAGGGATGCAGGAGTTCAAGAGAGGGATGCAGAGGCTCAAGAGATTGATTTAGAGGCTTACGAGAGTGATGCAGAGGATTAAGAGAGTGATGCAGAGGCTTACGCGAGGGATGCAGAGACTCAAGAGAGGGATGCAGGGCCTCAAGAGAGGGATGCAGAGGCTCAAGTGAGGGATGCAAAGGCACAAGAGAGGGATGCAAAGGCTCTTGAAAGTGACGCAGAGGCTCATGAGAGGGATGCAGAGGCTTAAGAGAGTGATGCAAAGGCTCAGGAGAGGGATGCAGAGGCTTATGAGAGGGATGCAGGAGATCAAGAGAGTGATGCAAAGGCTCAAAAGAGTGATGCAGAGGCTGAAGAGAGTGTTGCAGATTCATAAGAGAGGGATGCAGAGGCTCAAGAGAGTGATGCAAATGCTCCTGGAAGTGATGCAGAGGCTTAAGAGAGGGATGCAATTGCTCAAGAGAGGGATGTAGAGGCTCAGGACAGTGATGCAGAGGCTCAAGAGAAGGATGCAGAGGCTCAAGAGAGAGATGCAGAGGCTTAAGAGAGTGATGCAGTGGTTCAAGAGAGTGATGCAGAGGCACAAGAGAATGATGTAGAGGCTTAAGAGAAGGATTCAGAGGCTCAAAAGAATGATGCAGGGGCTCAAGAGAGTGATGCAGAGGCTTAAGAGAGTGATGCAGGGGATCAAGGGAGTGATGCAGAGGCTAAAGAGAGGAATGCAGAGGCTGAAGAGAATGATGCAGAGGCTTAAGAGAGGGATGCAGAGGCTGAAGAGAATGATGCAGAGGCTTAAGAGAGGGATGCAAAGGCTCAAGAGAGTGATGGAAAGGCTCAGGAGGGTGATGCAGAGGCTCAACATAGTGATTCAGAGGCTTACGAGAGTGATGCAGAGGCTTAAGAGAGTGATGCAGAGGCTAAAGAGAGGGATGCAGAGGCTCAAGAGAGGGATGCAGAGGCAAAAGAGAGGGATGCAGGGGCTCAAGTGAGGGATGCAGAGGCTCAAGTGAGGGATGAAGAGGCACAAGAGAGGGATGTAGAGGCTCTTAGGAGTGATGCAGAGGCTCAAGAGAGGGATGCAGAGGCTCAAGAGAGAGATGCAGGGGCTCAAGAGAGGGATGCAGAGGCTAGAGTGAGGGAAGCAGAGGCACAAGAGAGGGATGCAGAGGCTCCTGAGAGTGACGCAGAGGCTCAAAAGAGGGATGCAGAGGCTTAAAAGGGTGATGCAAAGGCTCAAGAGAGTGATGCAGAGGCTCAAGAGTGAGATGCAGGGGCTCAAGAGAGTGATGCTGAGGCTCAAGAGAGTGATTCAGAGGCTTACGAGAGTGATGCAAAGGCTTAAGAGAGTAATGCAGAGGCTTAAGAAAGTGATGCAGAGGCTCAAAAGAGGGATGCAGAGGCTTTAAAGGGTGATGCAGAGGTTCAAGAGAGTGATGCAGAGGCTCAAGATTGGGATGTAGGGGCTCAAAAGAGTGATGCAGAGGCTCAAGAGAGTGATGCAGAGGATCAAGAGAGGGAAGCAGAGGCTTAAGAGAGTGATGCAGAGGCTGAAGAGAGTGATGCAGAGGCGCTAGAGAGTGATGCAGAGCCTCAAGAGAGTGATTCAGAGGCTTACGAGAGTGATGCAGAGGCTTAAGAGAGTGATGCAGAGGCTCAAGAGAGGGATGCAGAGGATCAAGAGAGGGAAGCAGAGGCTTAAGAGAGTGATGCAGAGGCTGAAGAGAGTGATGCAGAGGCGCTAGAGAGTGATGGAGAGGCTCAAGAGAGTGATGCAGAGGCTCAACAGAGTGATGCAGAGAATCAAAAGAGTGATGCAGAGGCTCGAGAGAGTTATGCAGAGGCAGCAAAAGAGGGATTCAGAGGCTTACGAAAGTTATGCAGAGGCTCAAAAAAGGGATGCAGAGGCTAAAGAGAGTGATGCAGAGGCTGAAGAGAGTGTTGCAGAGGCTTAAGAGAGGGATGCAGAGGCTTAAGCGAGTGATGCAAAGGCTCAAGAGAGGGATGCAAAGGCTCATGAGAGGGATGCAGGAGTTCAAGAGAGAGATGCAGAGGCTCAAGGAAGGGATGCAGAGGCTTAAGAAAGTGATGCAGAGGCTCAAAAGAGGGATGCAGAGGCTTAAGAGGTTGATGCAGAGGCTCAAGAGAGTGATGCAGAGGCTCAATAGAGGGATGAAGAGGCTCAAGAGAGTGATAGAGAGGCTCAAGAGAGTGATTCAGAGGCTGAAGAGAGTGCTGCAGAGGCTGAAGAGAGGGATGAAGAGGCTGAAGAGAGTGATGCAGAATCTTAAGAGTGTGAGGCAGAGGCTTAGGAGAGAGATGCAGAGGCTCAACAGAGTAATGCAGAGGCTTGAGAGAGGGATGCAGGGGCCCAAGAGAGAGATGCAGAGGCTCAAGAGAGTGATTCAGAGGCTTAAGAGAGTGATGCAGAGGCTTAAGAGATTGATGCAGAGGCTCAAGAGAGGGATGCAAAGGCTCAAGTGAGGGATGCAGAGGCACAAGAGAGGGATGCAGAGGCTCTTGAGAGTGATGCAGAGGCTCAGGAGAGGGATGCAGTGGCTTAAGGGAGTGATGCAAAGGCTCAAGAGAGTGATGCAGAGGCTCGTGAGAGGGATGCAGGAGTTCAAGAGAGGGATGCAGAGGCTCAAGAGATTGATTCAGAGGCTTACGAGAGTGATGCAGAGGATTAAGAGAGTGATGCAGAGGCTTACGCGAGGGATGCAGAGGCTCAAGAGAGGGATGCAGGGGCTCAAGAGAGGGATGCAGAGGCTCAAGTGAGGGATGCAAAGGCACAAGAGAGGGATGCAAAGGCTCTTCAAAGTGACGCAGAGGCTCAAGAGAGGGATGCAGAGGCTTAAGAGAGTGATGCAAAGGCTCAGGAGAGGGATGCAGAGGCTTATGAGAGGGATGCAGGAGATCAAGAGAGTGATGCAAAGGCTCAAAAGAGTGATGCAGAGGCTGAAGAGAGTGTTGCAGATTCATAAGAGAGGGATGCCGAGGCTCAAGAGAGTGATGCAAATGCTCCTGGAAGTGATGCAGAGGCTTAAGAGAGGGATGCAGAGGCTGAAGAGAGTGATGCAGAGGCGCTAGAGAGTGATGCAGAGCCTCAAGAGAGTGATTCAGAGGCTTACGAGAGTGATGCAGAGGCTTAAGAGAGTGATGCAGAGGCTCAAGAGAGTGATGCAGAGGATCAAGAGAGGGAAGCAGAGGCTTAAGAGAGTGATGCAGAGGCTGAAGAGAGTGATGTAGAGGCGCTAGAGAGTGATGGAGAGGCTCAAGAGAGTGATTCAGAGGCTTACGAGAGTGATGCAGAGGCTTAAGAGAGTGATGCAGAGGCTCAAGAGAGTGATGCAGAGGATCAAGAGAGGGAAGCAGAGGCTTAAGAGAGTGATGCAGAGGCTGAAGAGAGTGATGCAGAGGCGCTAGAGAGTGATGGAGAGGCTCAAGAGAGTGATGCAGAGGCTCAACAGAGTGATGCAGAGAATCAAAAGAGTGATGCAGAGGCTCGAGAGAGTTATGCAGAGGCAGCAAAAGAGGGATTCAGAGGCTTACGAAAGTTATGCAGAGGCTCAAAAAAAGGATACAGAGGCTAAAGAGAGTGATGCAGAGGCTGCAGATAGTGTTGCAGAGGCTTAAGAGAGGGATGCAGAGACTCAAGAGAGTGATGCAAAGGCTCAAGAGAGTGATGCAGAGGCTGAAAAGAGTGTTGCAGATTCATAAGAGAGGGATGCAGGGGCTCAAGAGAGTGATGCAGGGGCTCAAGAGTGTGATGCAAATGCTCCTGGAAGTGATGCAGAGGCTTAAGAGAGGGAATCAATTGCTCAAGAGAGGGATGTAGAGGCTCAGGACAGTGATGCAGAGGCTCAAGAGAAGGATGCAGAGGCTCAAGAGAGAGATGCAGAGGCTTAAGAGAGTGATGCAGTGGTTCAAGAGAGTGATGCAGAGGCCTAAGAGAATGATGTAGAGGCTTAAGTGAAGGATTCACAGGCTCAAGAGAATGATGCAGGGGCTCAAGAGAGTGATGCAGAGGCTTAAGAGAGTGATGCAGAGGATCAAGGGAGTGATGCAGAGGCTAAAGAGAGGAATGCAGAGGCTGAAGAGAATGATGCAGATGCTTAAGAGAGGGATGCAGAGGCTGAAGAGAATGATGCAGAGGCTTAAGAGAGGGATGCAAAGGCTCAAGAGAGTGATGGAGAGGCTCAGGAGAGTGATGCAGAGGCTCAACATAGTGATTCAGAGGCTTACGAGAGTGATGCAGAGGCTTAAGAGAGTGATGCAGAGGCTAAAGAGAGGGATGCAGAGGCTCAAGAGAGGGATGCAGAGGCAAAAGAGAGGGATGCAGGGGCTCAAGTGAGGGATGCAGAGGCTCAAGTGAGGGATGAAGAGGCACAAGAGAGGGATGTAGAGGCTCTTAGGAGTGATGCAGAGGCTCAAGAGAGGGATGCAGAGGCTCAAGAGAGGGATGCAGGGGCTCAAGAGAGGGATGCAGAGGCTAGAGTGAGGGAAGCAGAGGCACAAGAGACGGATGCAGAGGCTCCTGAGAGTGACACAGAGGCTCAAAAGAGGGATGCAGAGGCTTAAAAGGGTGATGCAAAGGCTCAAGAGAGTGACGCAGAGGCTCAAGATTGGGATGTAGGGGCTCAAAAGAGTGATGCAGAGGCTCAAGAGAGTGATTCAGAGGCTTACGAGAGTGATGCAGAGGCTTAAGAGTGATGCAGAGGCTCAAGAGAGTGATGCAGAGGATCAAGAGAGGGAAGCAGAGGCTTAAAAGAGTGATGCAGAGGCTGAAGAGAGTGATGCAGAGGCGCTAGAGAGTGATGCAGAGGCTCAAGAGAGTGATTCAGAGGCTTACGAGAGTGATGCAGAGGCTTAAGAGAGTGATGCAGAGGCTCAAGAGAGTGATGCAGAGGATCAAGAGAGGGAAGCAGATGCTTAAGAGAGTGATGCAGAGGCTCAAGAGGGTGATGCAGAGGCGCTAGAGAGTGATGCAGAGGCTCAAGAGAGTGATGCAGAGGCTCAACAGAGTGATGCAGAGAATCAAAAGAGTGATGCAGAGGCTCGAGAGAGTTATGCAGAGGCAGCAACAGAGGGATTCAGAGGCTTACGAGAGTGATGCAGAGTCTGAAGAGAGTGTTGCAGAGGCTCAAGAGAGGGATGAAGAGGCTGAAGAGAGTGATGCAGAGGCTCAAGAGAGGGATGGAGAGGCTTAAGAGGGTGATGCAGAGGCTCAAGAGAGTGATGCAGAGGCTTGAGAGAGGGATGCACGGGCTCAAGAGAGTGATGCAGAGGCTGAAAAGAGTGATTCAGGGGCTTAAGAGAGTGATGCAGAGGCTTACGAGGGTGAAGCAGAGGCTTACGAGAGTGATGCAGAGGCTTAAGAGAGTAATGGAGAGGCTCAAGAGAGTGATGCAGAGGATCAATAGAGGGAAGCAGAGGCTTAAGAGAGTGATACAGAGGCTGAAGAGTGTGATGCAGAGGCTCTGGAGAGTGATGCAGAGACTCAAGAGAGTGATCCAGAGGCTCAAGAGAGTGATGCAGAGGATCAAGAGAGTGATGCAGAGGCTCGAGAGAGTGATTCAGAGGCTTACGAGAGTGATGCAGAGAATCAAGAGAGTGATGCAGAGGCTCGAGAGAGTTATGCAGAGGCCTCAAGAGAGTGAGTCAGAGGCTTAAAAGAATTATTCAGAGGCTGAAGAGAGTGTTGCAGAGGCTCAAAAGAAGGATGAAGAGGCTGAAGAGTGATGCAGAGGCTCAAGAGAGAAATGCAGAGGCTCAAGAGAGTGATGCAGAGGCTTTAGAGAGTGAGGCAGAGGCTTAGGAGAGGGATGCAGAGGCTCAAGAGAGTAATGCAGAGGCTTTAAAGGGTAATGCAAAGGCTCAAGAGAGTGATGCAAAGGCTTGAGAGAGGGATGCAGAGGCTCAAGAGAGGGATGCAGAGGCCCAAGAGAGGGATGCAAAGGCTCAAGAATGGGATGCAGAGGCTCAAGTGAGGGATGCAGAGGCTCAAGAGAATGATGCAAAGGCTTAAGAGAGTGAGGCAGTGGCTTAAGAGAGTGATGCAAAGGCTTAAAAGAGGGATGCAGAGGCTCAAGAGAGGGATGCAGAGGCCCAAGAGAGGGATGCAGAGGCTCAAGAGAGGGATGCAGAGGCTTAAGAGAGTGATGCAAAAGCTCAATAGAAGGATGCAGAGGCTCTTTAGAGGGATGCAAGAGTTCAAGAGAGGGATGCAGAGGCTCAAGAGAGTGATGCAGAGGATCAAGAGAGGGAAGCAGAGGCTTAAGAGAGTGATGCAGAGGCTGAAGAGAGTGATGCAGAGGCTCTAAAGAGTGATGCAGAGGCTCAAGCGAGTGATGCAGAGCCCCAAGAGAGTGATGCAGAGGATCAAGAGAGTGATGCAGAGGCTCGAGAGAGTGATGCAGAAGCCTCAAGAGAGGGATTCAGAGGCTTAAGAGAGTAATGCTGAGGCTTAAGAGAGTGATGCAGAACATTAAGAAAGGGATGCAGAGGCTCTTCAGAGTGACGCAGAGGCTCTAGAGAGGGATGCAGAGGCTTAAGAGAGTGATGCAAAGTCTCAGGAGAGTGATGCAGAGGCTCATGAGAAGGATGCAGGAGTCCAAGAGAGTGATGCAGAGGCTCAAGAAAGGGATGCAGAGGCTTAAGAAAGTGATGCAGAGGCTCAAAAAAGGGATGCAGAGGCCTAAGAGAGTGATGCAGAGGCGAAAGAGAGTGTTGCAGAGGCTTAGGAGAGGGATGCAGAGGCTCAAGAGAATGATGCAAAGGATCAAGAGAGTGATGCAGAGGCTGAAGAGAGTGTTGCAGAGGCTTATGAGAGGGATGCAGAGGCTCAAGAGAGGGATGCAGAGGCTTAAGAGAGTGATGCAGAAGCTGAAGAGAGTGTTGCAGAGGCTTAAGAGAGGGATGCAGAGGCTCAGTAGAGGGATGCAGGGGGCTCAAGAGAGTGATGCAGAGGCTGAAGAGAGTGACGCAGAGGCTCAAGAGAGGGATGCAGAGGCTTAAGCGAGTGATGCAAAGGCTCAAGAGAGGGATGCAAAGGCTCATGAGAGGGATGCAGAAGTTCAAGAGAGAGATGCAGAGGCTCAAGGAAGGGATGCAGAGGCTTAAGAAAGTGATGCAGAGGTTCAAAAGAGGGATGCAGAGGCTTAAGAGGTTGATGCAGAGGCTCAAGAGAGTAATGCAGAGGCTCAATAGAGGGATGCAGAGGCTCAAGAGAGTGATAGAGAGGCTCAAGAGAGTGATTCAGAGGCTTAAGAGAGTGATGCAGAGGCTGAGGAGAGTGTTGCAGAGGCTGAAGAGAGGGATGAAGAGGCTGAAGAGAGTGATGAAGAATCTTAAGAGTGTGAGGCAGAGGCTTAGGAGAGGGATGCAGAGGCTCAAGAGAGTAATGCAGAGGCTTGAGAGAGGGATGCAGGGGCTCAAGAGAGTGATGAAGAATCTTAAGAGTGTGAGGCAGAGGCTTAGGAGAGGGATGCAGAGGCTCAAGAGAGTAATGCAGAGGCTTGAGAGAGGGATGCAGGGGCTCAAGAGAGTGATGCAGAGGCTCAAGAGAGTGATTCAGACTCTTAAGAGAGTGATGCAGATGTAACACGGGGAGGGTTTCTTGAATTATCTTTCTTCTTCTTTCCCCTCTACCCGTATTCTTACTTTTTATTCTCTACAAGGGACTCCAAAACTTTTACTAAAGCCGACTCCTCGCCACGTGGTCCTAAGACGATTGACCGACGTAGGATTCTACAACCCGTATGACGTGACCTAGGCTTTGAGCAAAACCCTAGAGTCCCCTCCGCCGCCACCACCAGACCAGTAACACAGAGCAATGATCGAGGTCTGGATCGATCATGCTAATTAATCAACCTTGGGGCTTGATCCCCACTAGTAACCGATGACCTTGGAAACTTAAAGTGTGGAATTAATTACACGGGAATGATGAATTCCAACTCGATGTTAGAATCGGCGCCCAATCCAACTCTGCCTCGTGTTGACCACGTGACCAGGACAAGTTCACATATAACAAACACATGGAAATAATAAAAATGCAGAATATTAACTAATTAATTTATTACAAGAAAACTAAAACAAAATCTAAGGATGTTCACTCCCTACTTGACCTGAACGGCAATGAGTTGACTATCCCTATAAAAACTCATAAACAACTCTACCTCTGGCGACCAGCTCTAGATGTTGGGGGCTGGTCTTGGGAGAGAGGTAAGATGGTTGACCTCTCCCAGTTGATCTGGAGTCCACACTGATCTCCCTCTCTCTGGTCTTCCCCAGACTAGAGCATTGTATTGTTCCGCATCGCTTACCAAGTTACTTAGCCAGGTTTAAGTTATAACAATTAACCTCTGTTGTACTTAATTGATCCAGACTGGTTGAACTATTTTACTGAAATTAAATTACACAAGCATCTAATGGCAGAGCTGTTCCCGATCACCAAAATAGTTATTTGAACTTTGAGAAATAGTAGACATGTCAACCCTGATGACCTATGACCGCCGGTCACTCCACCTTACAACTTAGATCTGATTCGTGACGTCACTGATGGTGACTTAACTCAATAATTAGAATACTCTTGATATTGTACCCAGTAATATTATACAATACAATTTTAATACAAAATGAATAAAGGCTAATTTCTCTAAATTACTGAATACTATAGAATGGTTCATTATACGAAGCTATGAACAAGGTGTCGATTATTTTCACCGCGAATTCCCTGGGGTCAGGTCCCGGGTCACCACGCGGGCCCAGCTTCCCATTCTCTTTTGTCGATAAACCACTCTGGATAATTCTTACAACCACCCTAGTTTGTTACAACCCCCCCGCACAAGCACTTAGTAAACCTTGTTAATTTGTTAAAAATCACGAGGTTTAGTATCCAAACCCACAATTCAACTCATGCCACAAACAAAAGCTAACCTAACTAATAAAATTTGACAAATATTTGAGTGTCCAACATCAACATGTTTAAATTCATAAATTTCTCAGCTGTCAACTGACAGCAATCCTCCAACATCAGGAAACATACATCCTATCCTTACTGATATAGCTAGATAACATGTCCCTACTCTATCATCAAAGACTAGCTATTAAACTCTCTTGGCTCTTCACTAGCCAAGTTCATGTGTCCTCTAGAGCCGGCCACACCGTGCTCAAACATAAACATTTAAGTTATATCTTCAGACTGAACTTTCAGTCATCCGGGAGCGTACTACAGAACTATCAGGTTCACATCCGTGTACTACCCACTCCCCACTCAATGTCAACCTTGACATGCTAAGGAACACACCAAATGTTTATTACATGTATCTAAAAATATAAACAAAAATTCCTATACTATATCACAGGTTTCAGCTGACTGTACAGCCAAGTGTTCTCACTCACTAGAAGTGTCAATGTTTATATTGGTCCGCCTCTCCTGTGTTCAAACATTCTGAAAAAAATAGCACACAACATAATTTTCCATAACCGTTTGTTCTGGGCTGAGACAATTACACAGGGGCTTCGATTTTGATTACTGACCAATTTATAGAGTAAAATTTTTATATATTATACCAGAATTATTTTAAATCTGTTTTTCAACATTTATAAAGTATTGATTCTAAATCTGTTTTTCAACATTTAAACAAAAGTGTCCAGATGTTCTTTACACAGATGTTCAGAGCCACTTTGTTGTTTGTATCAATTGTTCATATTGAGTAATCGAGAGAAAAAAATCGATGCTGCTGGATGCTGAATGTAGTCGCTGACGATGACGGTGTCGATCTTGCTTCTCCCCATGTGTAGACATCAATACCTGGTCCTCTTGTACTCCCATCCGGTACTCCTGAATGACGACAGAGTGTAGTAGAGCGGAGTGCCAAGTGACAACTGTAGAATACTGTTACTTCGGCCATTACTCTTGCTCTCGACAGTCCACGCGCCTTCGTATCAATCACAGTTCACACGGCAGTCTTGATGTTAAACTTGACGTCGCAGATGACCACAGCAGAGCAGGACTGGATGTACCAACGGTGTCTTTTAGCAGGAGTGGTGTCAGAAGGTCGTAGAGGCGGGTTGCTTGTTTGCAGAACAGGTGAATCCCGTCTTCCATCATTGCTCACGTCATCTCAGGCGTTTCTTGATGTCACCAGGTTACTAGGCCGTAAACACCAACTGTGTATACCCTCGTACCGCCGACGATAGGCCAAAGGAGACAATTTTGCGACCTTCTATTGGCGAGTCCCGGTACTCTGTAGGGAAACCGTGCCTTCCACCTGTGACCGCCTTAGTTCCGCTTTCTTGTTACTTCAGATGACGTAATCATTAATTTTCCGGCGAAATTCTTGAGTACTGCTACGCGCTTTCCATTTCTTGACCTCTCCTCCAACACTGCTGGAATGGCTGCAGTCTTGATGACGCAGCAGGTGGGTAGTGGTGATCTCGAGACAGCTACCCCATCGTTGTATGGCACCTCCAGTGACTGCTATAATGTGGACAGCTCGCTGGCCCTGACAACCTCGTTAGTGACGTGAGGCGTCGGCCGGGTGACTCTTGGACAGTCACTCATCCCCCAAGTAACTGATGTATGAGTTACTGGGTCTGGTGGGGGGAGGGCTTTGTGTAACGTGCCTCCCCCCTCGGTCTTAACTGACAAGGGTTCACGTGTGGCTGGAACAACTGGGTCGGTGTACCAATCAGACCTGGGAACAGACACAACACAGCGGAAGCATAGATATACTCTGGGTTTGGTGGAGGTGGAACCCCAGAGCACGGTAAAAGCTGCTACCCGAGTTAAGTATAGAGATAGTACACCTCATTGCCTTTGCAGGAAAATCTAATGAATACTAAATTATACTAACCAAGGAAGTTACTTTACTGTATAGTGCGAGATCTCGTCACCATAGGGTGGCGAGACTGCACCTGACTACTGATGAGCGATGACAGAGGGTCATCCTCATCTTCTGACTCGTCGGTGAAGCCCTGAGTCAGCACTGCTGAGTCAGGAACTAGACCCGCTGAAGGCAGTTCTAATTCCTCTCTAGCATGATAATGTTTCAATTTATTTACATGAATTGTCCTTTCTACCTGGTCCTCGAATACTCCCTTTATAACAAGATTAACCGGCCCCGCCCTTTTAATTACTCTATATGGTCCTCGCCACCTCGGAGCAAGTTTCCTGCTCTGATTGGCGGGCGCAGCCTCATTCACTCTCAATACGAGGCTTCCTTCCGTCAACTCAAGAGGGCGCACTTTCTTGTCATAAAAATGAGCATACCGAGTCCGTGCCTTCTTGGACGCTTCAGCTGCAATATTCCATGCATTTCTCATTTTTCCAAGGACCTCTGAAGGATAGTCCTCCCCGTATGCAACATTATGTCTGTTAAGCAGACCTGAGGGGAAATTGCATGAATTACCAGTAAACAAATGAAGTGGTTGGGTGTTAATTGATTGGTGGATGGCAGTATTCAAGGCGAACTGAACATAGGGTAGGTGTTCATCCCAGGTGTTTGCGTCATGTTCAGCAAGGATTGCAAGCATATCCTTGACTGAACGATTAGTCCGTTCCGTCATTCCGTTTGCTTGTGGGTGGTAGGCTGTTGTAAAAGCCGAAGTTGTCTCTAAAATCTTACACACTTTTCTAAATATATTCCCATTGAATTCTTGACCCCGGTCAGAGACTAAAACTTTAGGAATTCCGAATACAGTAACGAACCTACGCAAGAACGCATCTGCAACCATACGAGAATCCTTCTGAGGTAATGCAACTAGTGTAGTGTACCTAGACAGATGGTCAACTAGCACCAACACGTATCTGTTACCTGAATGACTGTGATGTAAATCAATCAAATCGGCCCCCACACGATCTAACGGTTCACGAATTTCAGGAAATTCCTGAAGTGGGGCTTGTACCTTAATGGTGCCTTTCCTCCTCTGGCAACGAGGGCACGACTTCACGAAATTGATTACCTCAGAAAGTAATCCTGGAAAATAAAATAGAGACTTTGCTTTTAAGTGCGTTTTAAAGATCCCCGGATGCCCTGCAATTTTTGAAGCATGCGCAAGTTTTAATGCTGATGACCGCAACGCGTCCGGAATAACTAGTTGAAATACTGCCCTATCATTCTGGCTATTAACATAATACAGGACGCCCTGTTTCATTTCAAAATCATGAATAGGTAACTTCTTTTTCTTCTTCGGGTATTTTCCTCCCTCTAAATACTCAATAATCTCTTTCCATCTAGGCTCACTCATCTGGTATTCTCTCATTTTATCTGATGGAATGGTTTCAATATTTACATTAACTTGAACTGCCGCTATATTTCTACTTAGCGTATCTGGCACAACATGGGCTGGACCAGGCTTGTACAAGATCTGGAATGAGTGGGCCGAAAGTTCGTGAGACCAGCGTGACATTCGTGGGCATTTTGTTCGCTTTTTAAATATGTGTGTTAACGCTCGATGGTCTGTGTAGATTACAAAATGCCGCTGAAATAGGTAAGGCTCGAAATACCTAACTGATTCTACTACTGCCAGTGCCTCCCGATCCGTAGCTGAATAGCGAACTTCAGGTCCTTTGACCTTCCTACTGAAATAGGCTACTGGATGGGGTAAATTATCCGCATCTCGCTGAATTAAGCACCCGCCAATAGCAATACCGCTGGCGTCAGTGTGCACTTCCCACTCTTTCTCAAAATCAGGAATAGCCAATACCGGTGTCGTGATTAGTTGGTCTTTCAGTTTGCGATAGGCCTCGTCATGTTCGGATTTCCACACAAACTTCGCATTTTTCTTTGTCAGATCAGTCAGGGGTGCTGAAATGCCAGCGAAACCTTCAATATGACGACGAAAATATCCGGCCGCCCCCAAAAACCTACGCACGTCCTTTGCTGTCCTTGGAGTAGGCATGTCAGCAATGGCGCGGCAAGAATCTGGGCCAGGTCGGATACCGTCTGGGCACACCTGGAACCCCAGAAATTTGAATTTCTGAGCCGCCAGGGTGCACTTCTGAACATTCAGCCTGAAACCTGCCTGATCTAACAACTTCAAAGTCTCAGTCAAGTCCCGTAGGTGTTCCTCAAACCTCCTGGAATATATCACCACGTCATCCAGGTACGCTAAAGAATGCCTACCCAGTACCGGACTAAGAATAAAGTTGATGGCCCTCTGAAACGACGAAGGCGCTGTCTTTAAACCAAACGGCATCCTACGGAATTGATAAGTGTGCCTACCATCCGAGAATGCTGTTTTTTCCCTATCTTGTTCTGCCACCGAAATCGCCTAATACGCCGATTTTGCGTCAAGAGTTGAGAAATACTTAGCAGCACCAAATTGATCTATTATCTCCTGTATTCGGGGCAACGGATACACATCACCCTTAGTTAATTCGTTCACCTTCCGGTAGTCAACACAGAAACGATAACTACCGTCCGGTTTCCGAACTAGCACAACAGGAGAGAGCCATGGTGACGTACTAGGCTCTATCACGCCCTGTCTCAACATTTTCTGGCACTCCTCCCTGATAACGTTCTTCGCTTGTTCCGGCAACCTCCAATGTCTTGTGTACACAGGCAAATGATCACCAGTTGGAATGGTGTGCTCGATCTTATCAAGGAGACCAATCTGGTTATCCTCTGTCGCAAACAATTTCGGGAATTTTCGTAAAACTCCTCTCAGTGCCTTCCTATCCGCCTGTGCAACATGTTGCAAATCAAGTGCTGAAATTAATTTTTCTACTTCCTCTACATTCTGTGCAACATTTCTCGTCTCGTATTGTACTTTAGATGGTGTTTTAGTATCTATCATTTGCAATGCACTACATTGTGCAGTGACGGCTGGCGTCTCAGCTGACTCATGGTGAAAGATTTCTGTGTCCTCCACCAAGGTTCCCTGAGATACCCTATCACCTGCCCTGAAGCGAAAAGTCTTATGTGAAAGATTGACAACTGGAATGAGTGCCCCTTTATCGAGCACTACAATTAAGTGATGAGGAATTAATAAGCTATCACATCTCCCAGCCACCTGAAGGGTGGTACCTGGTTGTATGTGACGTCCCACGGCTACTTTAATAAATTTAACAGAATGTGGTGGCCAACTCTGTTTGGTCAATGCATGCAATGCACATGACCTCTTAATTGTGTCTGGAAGAGACTTAAAAATCAATTTTGGATTGTGCGCATTATATTTCAGCTTCCGTTTAATTGAAGCTACAACTGGGGGATGGTCGATCATCTCCACTGGGTAGGAAGTCTGTCCCAACTGCAACCTGCAGTTCCTAGCCCCTTTTTGAGCAGACAAGGAATAATCAAATCGCGACAGAAAATCAGTTCCCATTAAGATGTGACCAGGAAAATCAAGGTTCTCTACGATCGTACATGTGTGAGGCTGCAATTCCCCATCAATCTCAAAATTAACTGTACCTTGACCTACGATCTCAATCTTTTCCCCATTGACCGCTGTTAATGTCTTTGCGCAACGTTTAAGACGTGCATACTTAAAAGTGCTGAAGGCTGACTTTTTAATTACCGTTGCCTGGCTTCCTGTATCAACAAAAGCTGTCAATCTTACACCTTCCACTTTCACCTCAAAAGTAGGCCTACCATCACTAGGAGCCTGCTTTCATGCTTTCGTAGGAGTGACTTTACAGTCCCTCTGTATATGCCCGCGCTTCCCGCAGGAGTAACACCTCCGCGGGTCCCTGTTGCTACCCCGCGCAGGGTGGCTCGAACTTGCAGCTGAGGGCTGCTTCCCGCCTGATGAACCCGTGCCACAGTTACTCGGCTTGGCTCCCTCGCCTTTACTTAACGCCTCTACGTATGGCGACAACTGAGTGCCCGGCGTCTCCGTGCGCCTGTCTAAGGCTGTGGCGGCCTGGGGATGGGGTTGAGGTATGGTGTGGGTGGCCTGGAGTTGGGGTGTGGATGGAGGTTGGGGTTGAGGTATGGTGTGGGTGGCCTGGAATTGGGATGAGTATGGGGTGGCCTGGGGTTGGAATGGGTATGGGGTGGCCTGGGGTTGGAATGGGTATGGGGTGGCCTGTGGTTGGAATGGGTATGGAGTGGCCTGGGGTTGGGGGAAAGGTTGGTATGGGAATTGAGGATGGGGTTGGTATGGGAATTGAGGATGGGGTTGGTATGGGAGGTGGGGTTGGGGTTGTTGTAGTGACGGATGAGGTGTACCTGAGCGGTCCCCAGTGGTGTCGGAAGAGGTGCTGTCCTCTACACTTCCACTCCCACTGGTCCCTACTGACTGGTCACTATCTGGGTTAAACATTTTCTGTGATTCCTGGTGTGCCATGTCTCTTCTAAACTACCCTTTAGTACACCCTCGACCCGGACTCACTACAACCGTGATCTTATACAAATAAAAAAAATCACAACTCTTTTCCAATAGAAAACTACTAAATTCCCAAAGTAGGAAATACACCGATTTATCGAGAGAATCGTTGAAGTGAATCCAATAAATGAGTGTCTGCCCCGCACTCGTGTCTGACCGTGAAATATCCCGCAGTTTTATTGTCCTTGACGTTAAAAAAAAATAAAGAATCTAATTTATATAAAACAATTTAAATGATAACGCAACTAATGCGCAGCACTCGTGATGGATTAGTAAAGAATATTTACTGTACTTGAATACTCAACGCACTTGAAGTGAGCAGCGTGGCCACTGATGACTGATGGAGCGGGACCAGCTGCGCTGAAAAAAAAACTAAGTCCCGCGCTTTTTCCAACCCGTTCGCACACAAGACAGCACATATATGACTTAATGCTTAAAGTCAATATGTTGAATATGAATTAGTAAATATGTGATATATTCCCAGTTACTTTTTTTACCAAGGCCCAAACTCTTCCTCACGTACCAATTTACGTGTCACAGTACCCGTCCGTCAACATAGATAGCAGAATATTCGTGATTGGCTCAATTATAAGGAAAATTGTAGTTTTCAGGTCCCACATGGGTTGTGAAATTTACCTACTATTGTCCATGCTCTTAGAATATTACAGATCAGCTACTTCCTATTGAAGGCTCGTAGTTTTGTTTTGAGAAATATTAGTTGTTCTTAGTAAATTATAATAAGCACTAAAAATTATTACATAGAATAACAGTCCTTCACCAATCAATATTATATACCATAGTTTGTGCTTTACAAATCTTTAAAGGATGTTTTGTAGGAACGCTAACAGAAAACGATGTTACGTTGGAATGTCTATGGGGTAAACTACTGCAAACAGGACGGTATTGTGTCTACTATACCAACTATAGCTAGGATGGGTATATTGTCACCTACCGCCTGTTACGTGGGAAAGGGGTCCAATACCACCCACAGGATGGGTATGAGGGTCACATCCACCCACAGGATGAGTATGGGGATCACATCCACCCACAGGAAGGGTATGGGGTCCAATACCACCCACAGGATGAGTATGGCGTCCACTACAACCCACAGGATGGGTATGGGGCTCCAACCACCCATAGAATGGGTATGGGGCTCCAACCACCCATAGAATGGGTATGGGGCTCCAACCACAAATAAAATGGGTATAGGGTCCAATAACACCCACTGGATGTGTATTGCGTCCATTGCCGCGCGTCGAGCTCGAAAACCGCAGCATTCATCTCAGAACCATGCCTATTTCACACAGATTCCTTAATAAACGTAAGAGTTTTATATGTCACAAGAAAGATAGAAATATAAGCTTCATTCTAAATACCTTACCATGGGCATATTTAAATTTAAAGCGAAGATACGTGTACTTTTATAATAGCCGAGGTTTAACCCCGGACAGATTGATCGACCGAGCAACTCTCTCTCAGAACAATGTTTATTTCACGTGAATTCGTTAATAAACATATATGTTTTATATGTCTCAAGAAAGGCAGACATATAAGCTTCACTTTAAACACTTTACCATGGACAGATTTAAAGGTCTAATGAAGATACATGTATTTTAAAAATTACGGAGCTCCCACCCCGCACAGACTGAACGACAGAGCAACTCTCTCAGATCAATGTTTATTTCACGTAAATTCGTTAATAAACACAAATGTTTTATGCCTTAAGCAAGATAGAAATAAGAGCTTCATTTTAAATACATTACAATAGACATATTTATAGCTCAAGTGAAGATACATATGTTTTTATAGTAGCGCTCAGTAGCTTGTCGGGCATGGAGTGCAGACGCCTTCGCACTTGCCGATATATTGTATAATTAACAAAGATACGCTAATAAAGCCTAAAATCTTATATGCCTCCATAAAGATCGAGATATGAACATTATTATGATTTCACCAAATGAAATATATCATGTTCGAGAACAAAGATATATCAATTTTAAATTAAGTTTCGACTCTTGCTCGGGCGAGAGAGAGGGAGCGACTCTCGCCCCATCTATTGGAGATTCTGTCCACTAAAGACCCAAAGCAACTCAAACCCTCCTAGCATTATTTAAGTAATGAAGTAATATGGTATATTTACTATAATGTGGGTGCTGAATGCAGAACATGAGAAAACATATATTTACTCCAAACTAATATAATTTCATTATGAAATAAGTAAATAAGTAGCATCAAAGGAAGTCGACGGTCCAAGCGTCAATGTTGTGGAGCGACTTATCCAAGATATATCGTTGTTTGGAGAGTGTTTGTTGGCATATCCAGTTGTCGCACTTCTCTGCACAAATTATCACAAATTTAAATTATAATGTTAACAAGTAGAATACGTATTTTTAATAAAATCTAACATAACTAGCCAGAAAACATTTAACATTTATTAAAAAAATATATGTTTGGAAGTTAAATCGACTTCATAGGACAATTGTTTTGTTATATCAACCAATATATCTTTGTTATATTGTTTTTGTTATATCAACCAATCCTTGTAAAAATTTATTGTATGTATGTACCTTACCTAAATAAAATTGTATTGTATTGTATAGTATATATACTCGTTATTCGTTGACATGCGTTCGCTACTTAAACTACCATGTACTGTACTTATGTAAAATCTCCCATGTCAAGTTCATGTTCAAGTATGTTTATTGAGATAAGCAATAAATACATCTCAAAGGGATAGAGTAGCTTAGGCTATTTCTACCCCCCCTCTACTTCAAGTCCCTCAAGGGGCGCACAAATTCAGTGAGTACAAATAGACAAATAACATTACAAGAATCCCATTTAATCTCCCATGTCTCTTCGCTCATCTCACCGAACCCTACAGGCTCTGTGATATATTGTTTAATTAATTGAGATTCACAAATAAAGCTGATAGTTGTATCTGTTAACAAAAAGGCAGAGCTTAGTTTAGTTCATTTATTATGCACCCCATACCCATCCTATGGGCGATAGTGGAGTGTTACAGAGGCACATAATGGGCTCAGGGACTGAGCCCCACAATTCATATAGCCAAGGAAGTTATAATCTTGATAAGCTAGTTACAAAAGTCAATGCACATTGTCACATCAACAATGGGCTCGAGACCGACCACAAGTACAGTTTATAATTTAAGCAACTGACATATATGGAGGGCTAGTGTCACAATTGATATGTTTATCCTACACATAACCCCCTCTCCCCCATCCAATGGGCAGCGGTGGATAGGTTACAATCAAGTCGTTTTTTGCTTTTTATTTAGAGATTAGATCTTATTGGGTGCGGAAAGATATTCATATTTTAAAGAAGGCTTCTTGGCTGATGCTCTCCATTGATGGAAAATATACAACCTTTGAAAATCAATGTTAGTTTGATCTAGATATTGTAATTAACGCAGTTACCTTGTGTTATTCTTCACCTATATCTTTTTCTGGTTAATCCCTATTTACATTATGCAGTTCAGGTTTCGTCGCCAGACTATAGTTTTTAGTTTAGTTAATTTATCACATAATGGGTTCAGGGACTGAACACACAATATATTTATCTAAGCAAGTTACAATCTTGAGGAGCTAGCCACAAAATTCATAACACATCGTCACATCAACAACGTGGGTTCGAGATCGACCACAAGTACAGTTTCTAAATTAAGCAAATGCCATATGTGGAGAGCTAGTGTCACAATTGATATGATTGTCCTGCACATTTCCACAGTGGTTTGCTTGGGTTCTTTTAATTATCTTAGATACCATTGAAGAGAACCTCCTAGGTACTATAGTGTATATATGCTGGTCAGAAGTATAATTATCCTGAGAAATCGTGTAAATTATGTTGTACGAGTGCTTCCAGTTAAGTAACATAGTTCATTTGTGTGCGCGTGCTTGAAGAGGAAATGTTATCCCCCCCCCCCCCCATTGTAAATATTTGTGGGTTTCAGACCATACGACCACGGCTTACCGAGGGTAAGAACACCGGATGTATACCCAGTATTACAAGTATACATTAGCAATAACAATTATGGAAAGTTCCTTCACCTATACATAGACAAGAGACTGAACTTCAGCACCCACATACAACACATAAGGGGATGCTCTGAGAGAGAGAGAGGGAGAGTAAAATTATCCACTGAGGTCTGATTAAGTCCTTTTGGGGACCTTAATCATTAGGACGTCCAATGATTAACGCAAAGTGAAGCGTATTCAGATGGTATATTGACAACATTCAGCATATCTCATAATGACCTAGTAGTACTTGGTGCACAAATACCTTTTGCAAAGGAATCGCAAAACATAATTAAACACAACTGTACCGTACAGTGTTATATATTTATTTCAGTTTGAACAATTTTTAACATTAACATTCCAACATTCATTTTAGCAAGTTCTCTCAGAATGACGTGTGGGTTAGCAATGTCAAAGGCTGACTTAAGATCTAGGAAAGTGGTATATGACCTATCAGTATGCAGGGTGAGGAATGTGGTAAAACAGTGATGTACACTCTTTCCATGCATAAAGCCATATATCTGGGGAGACAACATATTAATAATTTTGTAAAGGAGACGGTTGAGAACCATCCTCTCAAGACACTTATAGAGACAACTAGTGAGGGAGATTGGGCGAAAAGCACTCGGCTGGTGAGGTTTAGGAATGGGAATAATAACACTGTTGGTCCATGACTTAGGAAGCTCCCCAGTTACATAGCACATATTATACAATTGAAGAAAGGTATTCCCTGGAACTAGCAGAAGCATATGCAGTATGCCTTCAGTAACTCCATCCTCCCCGGGTGATGTAGCTTTGCCTTTATGTAGAGCAGAATCTAGTTCGTATTCAGTAAAAGCATGTCACAGTCATCCTCTTGATGAAGCATGAAGTCAAGGAGCCTTGCCCTATCAGTATATCTATCATTTAATTCATTCTGTGAGGGTAGAGGAAGACTGTCAAAGCTGGAAGTCGTGGCCCAAGCATCAACAAGCTCATTTGCTCTGTGCAGAGGATTAGGGTACGAGATCTCTGCAGCATTTTTCCCTTTGATCTTGTTGATATCCTTCCATGCCCGACTTAGTGGCGTGTGAGAATTGAGACCACGGACAAAAGTTTCCCAGTCTGTCTGCCTCAGCTCCACCATACGTTCCCTGGCCTTAGCCAGAGCCGCTTGAAAGAGCCGAAGCATTTCAGCAGTGCGGATCCTTCTACAAGCTAGTCCAATTATTCTGGCAGTGCGTTTTAGTGTCTGCAATTTAGAATCATTATAATAAGCATAATTGCTATGACCAGTGTAATTTGGATTACGTGGCCTGGACGATGAATCAAGTGATTCTATAAACTGTTCGATAGTACCTGTGAGCTCATTGTTAAAATCTTCAACTGATGAAGGCTCAGATGAACTGCACCAATCTGACACATGAGCAATAAGATTGTCTCTTTGATCGATGGGCACAGCCAGCCTCTTCCGCTTGAACACTTCACCAGGGAGGATAGAGCTTCCAATGCTTACAGTGGCTAATATGGCCAGATGATCAGACGCCATAACTGGCACTATTGACGAGGCGCACACGGTGTGAGAGACGTTGAAACCGAGACATAGATCAAGAATACCTCCGTAGATATACATCGGTTCAAGGTCACCCACAACCTGTGCATCATCGTGACTACCTAATAGTGACACCAGTTGGTTGCCGTTACGATTACTGAACTGCGAATTACCAATATTCCTATGTCTAGCGTTATAATCACCTATAATGATGGTAGGCACAGTCTGAATACAGATAGGAAGGTCAGCATAATTAAAGTTACAAGGAGTTGATTATTTAGTACATAGTTGTTTTTCTCTTAAACTGGATGATAGAGGGGGAGTCTTTAACGTGATTGGGAATACATACATACATACATACATACATACATACATACATACATACATACATACATACATACATACATACATACATACATACATACATACATACATACATACATACATACATACATACATACATACATACATACATACGTGCATACATACGTACATACATACATACATACATGCGTACATACATACATACATACATACATACATACATACATACATACATACATACATACATACATACATACATACATACATACATACATACATACGTACATACATACATACATACATGCGTACATACATACATACATACATACATACATACATACATACATACATACATACATACATACATACATACATACATACATACATACATACATACATACATACATGCATGCGTACATACATACATACATACATACATACATACATACATACATACATACATACATACATACATACATACATACATACATACATACATACATACATACATACATGCATGCATACATACATACATACATACATACATACATACATACATACATACATACATACATACATACATACATACATACATACATACATACATACATACATGCATACATGCATGCATACATACATACATACATGGGAGAATGGGGACCCACATGGTGGTGCAGATACGTGGCGAGCTAAACTCTTGGAAGTGGCAACAAGGAATTTTCTGAGCCAGCATGTCAAGGAACCCACAAGAATGAGAGGCAATGATGAACCAGCTAGACTCGACTTAATATTCACCCTGAATGAGTCAGAAATAAGGGAAGTCAAAGTTGAAGCCCCCATAGGAATGAGTGACCACAGTGTACTGACCTTTGAGTACTTGGTGGAGGTAGGGATAACCTATCCAAGGATGGGAGTGGAGGGGAAAAGACTGAATTACCGAAGAGGAAAATATGACGAGATGAGGAACTTCCTCAGGGGAATACCATGGGAAACAGAACTTAGAGACAAGAATGTGCAGGTCATGATGGATATTGTCACCCAAAAGTGCCAGGAAGCTGCAGACAGGTTTATCCCCGTCCAAAAGGAGAAAAACGAAAAACAACAGAAAAACCCATGGTTCAACCAGGAATGTAAGGTAGCGAAACAACTGAGCAAAAGAACATGGAGAAACTACAGAAATAACAGAACACCAGAGAGCAGGGAGAGATACCAGAGGGCCAGAAATGAGTACATCAGAGTGAGGAGGGAAGCAGAGAGACAGTTTGAAAATGACATCGCGAGTAAAGCCAAGACCCAACCAAAGCTGCTCCACAGCCATATCAGGAGGAAAACAGCAGTGAAGGAACAAGTGATGAAGCTGCGGAAAGGGGAGAACAGATACACAGAGAATGACAAGGAGGTGTGTGAAGAACTCAACAAGAGATTCCAGGAGATTTTCACAATAGAACAAGGAGAAGCCCCTGCACTAAATGAGGAGGCGGCAAACCAAGCAACCTTGGAGGAATTTGACCTCACCAGTGATGAGGTCAAAAGGTGTCTGCTGGAGCTAGATGTGACAAAGGCTGTTGGGCCTGATAGAATCTCACCATGGATACTAAAGGAAGGTGCAGAAGCACTAAGTGTGCCACTCTCTATGGTGTATAACAGGTCACTGGAAACAGGAGACTTACCAGAAAGTTGGAAGACAGCTAGCGTGGTCCCAATATACAAAAAGGGTGACAGGCAAGAGGCACTGAATTACAGGCCAGTTTCCTTAACTTGTATACCATGCAAGGTGCTGGAGAAGATCGTGAGGAAAAGGCTCGTAGAGCATCTGGAGGGAAATAACTTTGTAACGCACCACCAACATGGGTTCAGAGATGGTAGATCGTGCCTCACAGGTTTAATAGAATTTTATGACCAGGCAACGAAAATTAGGCAGGAAAGAGAAGGGTGGGCCGACTGCATTTTCCTGGATTGCCAAAAAGCCTTTGACACAGTACCCCATAAAAGGCTGTTAAAAAAGTTGGAGCAACAGGCAGGAGTAAAAGGGAAGGTGCTCCAGTGTATAAGGGAGTACTTAAGCAACAGGAAACAGCGAGTAACTGTGAGGGGGAAGACATCAGAGTGGCGAGATGTCACCAGCGGAGTCCCACAGGGCTCAGTACTTGGACCCATCCTGTTTCTAATATATGTGAACGATCTTCCAGAGGGTATAGACTCATTCCTCTCGATGTTTGCTGATGATGCAAAAATTATGAGAAGAATCAAGACGGATGAAGATAGACGGAGACTACAGGATGACCTGGATAAACTGGAGGAATGGTCTAGAAAATGGCTGCTGAAGTTCAACTCTGGAAAGTGTAAGGTGATGAAATTAGGCGAAGGGAGCAGGAGGCTGAACACAAGGTATCATCTGGGAGGGGAAATCCTGCAAGAATCAAATAGAGAGAAGGATCTGGGGGTTGATATCACACCGAACCTGTCCCCAGAGGCCCACATCAAAAGAATATCATCAGCATATGCTAGACTGGCCAACATAAGAACTGCCTTCAGAAACTTGTGTAAGGAATCTTTCAGAACCCTGTATACCACTTATGTAAGACCAATCCTGGAGTATGCAGCTCCAGCCTGGAGTCCATACCTAGTTAAACACAAGACAAAGTTAGAGAAGATTCAGCGGTATGCCACCAGGCTCGTCCCGGAACTGAGAGGATTGAGCTACGAGGAAAGGCTAAAGGAGCTGAACCTCACATCCCTAGAAAACAGAAGAGTAAGGGGAGACATGATAACCACCTACAAAATTTTCAGGGGAATTGACAGGGTGGACAAAGACAAACTCTTCAGCACGGGTGGAACACGAACAAGGGGACACAGGTGGAAACTTAGTACCCAGATGAGTCACAGAGACGTTAGAAAGAATTTTTTCAGTGTCAGAGTAGTTAATAAATGGAATGCACTAGGAAGTGATGTGGTGGAGGCTGACTCCATACACAGTTTCAAATGTAGATATGATAGAGCCCAGTAGGCTCAGGAATCTGTACACCAGTTGATTGACAGTTGAGAGGCGGGACCAAAGAGCCAAAGCTCAACCCCGCAAGCACAATTAGGTGAGTACAATTAGGTGAGTACATACATACATACATACATACATACATACATGCGTTTATAAATACATGCGTATATACATGCGTATATAAATACATACATACATACATACATACATACATACATACATTACATACATACATACATACATGCATGCGTACATACATACATCCATCCATCTATCCATACATACATACATACATACATACATACATACATACATACATACATACATACATACATACATACATACATGCATACATACATACATACATACATACATACATACATACATACATACATACATACATACATACATACATACATACATACATACATACATACATACATACATACGTGCATACATACATACATGCATGCATGCGTACATACATACATCCATCCATCTATCCATTCATACATGCATACATACATACATACATACATACATACATACATACATACATACATACATACATACATACATACATACATACATACATACATACATGCATACATACATACATACATACATACATACATACATACATACATACATACATACATACATACATACATACATACATACATACATACATACATCCATACATCCATACATCCATACATCCATACATACATACATACATACATACATACATACATACATACATACATACATACATACATACATACATACATACATACATACATACATACATACATACATACATACATACATACGTACATACATACATACATACATACATACATACATACATACATACATACATACACGTCCAGTCAGCATATAGCTATTTCGGGACAAAATCCAATACAGTTTATATTGGTGAGACGCCACTGTGATGAGGAGTTTAAATATCACAGGAACTGTAGGTTAATGTGTGACATAAGTGAGGTTAGATGAAGCATCTACAAGCTTCAGTTGGAGGCTGATGGAGTGTTGTGGAGGCTGGTGGTACTATGTCCAGATGTTGGAGGGTGGATTTGACTCCCCCACCCTCCCTACAACTCCCCCCTTCCCCCCCACATTGACCGCAGTACGTCTAAGGTTACTTTCCACTCTCGCTTACCAAGGGTATAACCCCCCCCCCCCCAACACACACACATGCATCAGATTCTTAACTTACAATATTTATGATTTACCAATTTATGTTACTACACTGACTCTCAATTTCACAATATTGTATAAACTTTGATGAATCGCTCGTCTATGGGTCATCAAATAATGTTAGCAGACTTCTAGATGTTACCACTGCTAGGTTTAGGCTCGGCTACAAGTACCTCTGGGAGTTTGTAACATCTGATGATGTAGATTTGACTAAATGTAAACTCTGTCAGCAGAACTATTCGCATACTTTGCGTCATTATATAATGGAATGTGAAAAATCGCGGAATTTAAAGATAACAACATCAATAGTGTCCATGAAATGTGTAAGTACTTCATTCATAATGATGTGCTGCCCGAAATCTTAGCGAAGTATCCAAAATTTGCTTACTGTAGGTAATGCATACACATGACTGTAAAGCTGCCGCCCAGTTGGGTGGGTGTGGAGCACATGACTGTAAAGCTGCCGCCCAGTTGGGTGGGTGTGGAGCACATGACTGTAAAGCTGCCGCCCAGTTGGGTGGGTGTGGAGCACATGACTGTAAAGCAGCCGCCCAGTTGGGTGGGTGTGGAGCACATGACTGTAAAGCTGCCGCCCAGTTGGGTGGGTGTGGAGCACATGACTGTAAAGCTGCCGCCCAGTTGGGTGGGTGTGCAGCAAGACTAGTAACTGTGTGACTCACCATAAATGTAAAGTGCCTTGTATAGTGACTGTTGTGAGCCTCTTGTTGAATCACTTGTGACACAAAAGATTACTGATGTGTGTATTTGTGGTGGTGATTAAATATGTATGTGTATGTATATATGTATACGTATGAATATGTACATGTATGCATAAGTATGTGTACATTAATAATTTTGTAACTAGCGTCAAAAGATTGTTATTTGCTTAGCTAAACGAACTAGAGGGTTCAGTTCCTGAACCGATTATGTGCCTCTGTAATCCTTTAAACCACCGCCCACGGGATGTGTATTATGGGGTGCATAATAAAGAAAGAAAATGAATGGACCGAACCCCACAATTCATTTAGCTAAACAAGTTACAATCTTGATGAGCTAGTTACAAAATTCACTATAAGTCGTCACATCATAAATGGGTTCGAGATGGACCACAAGTAGTGCATTACATAATTTATCAGTATTGTGCAGCCTGTGATCCCCGCCTGGCTGGATACTGATACCTAGGTAGTTTTCATGTGTCCGGACACCGGCAATAAGGTGGTATTATTTATTTAACTTAAGATATATATATTTTTAAATGTTGTCACATTAACGGCTACATCTTCCTTTCTTCTGACATATAGATTATTAAGATTAATTAAAATATATGGAAACTAATTATACAATTTATTGGCTGGTGTGCAGGGCTTCACACTCTCAGAGCTAGCCATCAAGTAACTATCAAAACGCATATATCTTCGTTTTCACTTCAGTTATATTTATGACAAAGGATTTTAAATGTAGCCTATATTTCTACCTTTCAGATGACATAAATACTTTTGTTATTTACAATATCTAGATCAAACTAACATTGATTTTCAAAAGGTTGTATATTTTCCATCAATGGAGAGCATCAGCCAAGAAGCCTTCTTTAAAATATGAATATCTTTCCTCACCCAATAAGATCTAATCTCTGAATAAAACGCAAAAAACGACTTGATTGTAACCTATCCACCGCTGCCCATTGGATGGGGGAGAGGGGGTTATGTGTAGGATAAACATATCGAGTGTGACACTAGCCCTCCATATATGTCAGTTGCTTAAATTATAAACTGTACTTGTGGTCGGTCTCGAGCCCATTGTTGATGTGACAATGTGCATTGACTTTTGTAACTAGCTTATCAAGATTATAACTTGCTTGGCTATATGAATTGTGGGGCTCAGTCCCTGAGCCCATTATGTGCCTCTGTAACACTCCACTATCGCTCATAGGATGGGTATGGGGTGCGTAATAAATGAACTAAAATAAGCTCTGCCTTTTCATAACATATACAATTATAAGCTTTATTTGTGAAGCTCAATTAATTAAACAATATATCAAAGAGCCTGTAGGGTTCGGTGAGATGAGCGAAGAGACATGGGAGATTTTACATAAGTACAGTACATGGTAGTTTAAGTAGCGAACGCATGTCAACGAATAACGAGTATATATACAATACAATACAATACAATTTTATTTAGGTAAGGTACATACATACAATAAATTTTTACAAGGATTGGTTGATATAACAAAAACAATATAACAAAGATATATTGGTTGATATAACAAAACAATTGTCCTATGAAGTCGATTTAACTTCCAAACATATATTTTTTTAATAAATGTTAAATGTTTTCTGGCTAGTTATGTTAGATTTTATTAAAAATACGTATTCTACTTGTTAACATTATAATTTAAATTTGTGATAATTTGTGCAGAGAAGTGCGACAACTGGATATGCCAACAAACACTTTCCAAACAACGATATATCTTGGATAAGTCGCTCCACAACATTGACGCTTGGACCGTCGACTTCCTTTGATGCTACTTATTTACTTATTTCATAATGAAATTATATTAGTTTGGAGTAAATATATGTTTTCTCATGTTCTGCATTCAGCACCCACATTATAGTAAATATACCATATTACTTCATTACTTAAATAATGCTAGGAGGGTTTGAGTTGCTTTGGGTCTTTAGTGGACAGAATCTCCAATAGATGGGGCGAGAGTCGCTCCATCTCTCTCGCCCGAGCAAGAGTCGAAACTTAATTTAAAATTGATATATCTTTGTTCTCGAACATGATATATTTCATTTGGTGAAATCATAATAATGTTCATATCTCGATCTTTCTGGAGGCATATAAGATTTTAGGCTTTATTAGCGTATCTTTGTTAATTATACAATATATCGGCAAGTGCGAAGGCGTCTGCACTCCATGCCCGACAAGCTACTGAGCGCTACTATAAAAACATATGTATCTTCACTTGAGCTATAAATATGTCTATTGTAATGTATTTAAAATGAAGCTCTTATTTCTATCTTGCTTAAGACATAAAACATTTGTGTTTATTAACGAATTTACGTGAAATCTGAGAGAGTTGCTCTGTCGTTCAGTCTGTACGGGGTGGGAGCTCCGTAATTTTTAAAATACATGTATCTTCATTAGAACTTTAAATCTGTCCATGGTAAAGTGTTTAAAGTGAAGCCTTATGTCTGCCTTTCTTGAGACATATAAAACATATATGTTTATTAACGAATTCACGTGAAATAAACATTGTTCTGAGAGAGAGTTGCTCGGTCGATCAATCTGTCCGGGGTTAAACCTCGGCTATTATAAAAGTACACGTATCTTCGCTTTAAATTTAAATATGCCCATGGTAAGGTATTTAGAATGAAGCTTATATTTCTATCTTTCTTGTGGCATATAAAACTCTTACGTTTATTAAGGAATCTGTGTGAAATAGGCATGGTTCTGAGATGAATGCTGCGGTTTTCGAGCTCGACGCGCTGCAATGGACGCAATACACATCCAGTGGGTGTTATTGGACCCTATACCCATTTTATTTGTGGTTAGAGCCCCATACCCATTCTATGGGTGGTTGGAGCCCCATACCCATTCTATGGGTGGTTGGAGCCCCATACCCATCCTGTGGGTTGTAGTGGTCGCCACACTCATCCTGTGGGTGGTATTGGACCCCATACCCTTCCTGTGGGTGGATGTGATCCCCATACTCATCCTGTGGGTGGATGTGACCCTCATACCCATCCTGTGGGTGGTATTGGACCCCTTTCCCACGTAACAGGCGGTAGGTGACAATATACCCATCCTAGCTATAGTTGGTATAGTAGACACAATACCGTCCTGTTTGCAGTAGTTTACCCCATAGACATTCCAACGTAACATCGTTTTCTGTTAGTGTTCCTACAAAACATCCTTTAAAGATTTGTAAAGCACAAACTATGGTATATAATATTGATTGGTGAAGGACTGTTATTCTATGTAATAATTTTTAGTGCTTATTATAATTTACTAAGAACAACTAATATTTCTCAAAACAAAACTATGAGCCTTCAATAGGAAGTAGCTGATCTGTAATATTCTAAGAGCATGGACAATAGTAGGTAAATTTCACAACCCATGTGGGACCTGAAAACTACAATTTTCCTTATAATTGAGCCAATCACGAATATTCTGCTATCTATGTTGACGGACGGGTACTGTGACACGTAAATTGGTACGTGAGGAAGAGTTTGGGCCTTGGTAAAAAAAGTAACTGGGAATATATCACATATATACTAATTCATATTCAACATATTGACTTTAAGCATTAAGTCATATATGTGCTGTCTTGTGTGAGAACGGGTTGGCTTTTTCGCTTAAACGCTGAAAAATCAAGATTTTTTGTTCTGAAGGAAAATAACTAGTTTTACGGTAATAAACCGCTCTAGCGATTAAAATAGACACCCAGGACATATATTTGCTTACCAAAAAATTGAATTTTTATCAAACACTACGTTTTTACTCAAATACTGGACTCTGCCAATTTTCCTGACTCCGAGGGAAAAAAAATCTATCACCCCAAATATCACAAAACTCCTTTAATTCACAAAAAATTGGATTTTCTACTACTACTACTGACGTTGTATTCAGAACAATGCTGACACATCGGGCGGTTCCAACACTCACTAATTCGAATTTTCGTCAAAATCCGAGATTTTCACCTCACTTGGACTCTGACAAAATTACAACCCGATTTTCTCGAAAAATAACTTAATTCGGCAAAATGTACATATCACTGTTTAATGCTTACGAACAGAATTACGTCCCTTGCGCGCACTAGAGAGTAATACTGACCTTAGAATATACACGAAACATGAAAATTTGAATTTTCGCCAAAAAGTCAGATTCTAGCCCAAGCTGGACTTAGAAAATTTTCCACCTACGTTTCTACTGAAAACAGAATTCTAAGTCTAAAGACGCAATTCTACCGTCTTACTGGTAAAAACTAGAAAATATCACTCGCATCGACTGGGGAATCCTAATGACGCCCAAATCATATACGTGACCCACGAATACAAATTAATTACAGTTAACGACTTTCCGACGTTGACTTAGCCGAAAACTTATCCCGAAATACTGAGAAATATTCCACGGACTCTATTAAACATTTACACGAAAATTACTATCCCTTAAACTCCTTCACTTATCTATCGTGACCGACATATAGCCCTAAGTCCAGAGGATTAACTACGCTCTAGAAACAACGCCTCTGACTTAGACTAATACAACAGGGAATAGCAAAACTTAATGTACGCACTTAGCCTAATATGCAAGAAAATGCTAAACACTTGGATAAAAAAAAATTTTTAACCGGGGATTGAATTTAGGGGAAACAAAAATTAATCTATAGAACAACGCAAATAAACGGAATTACTTTATAAATTTAAGTATACTTAATTAAAAAATACACTCGACTTAATCTTATAATTGATCCTACCGGCTCGCCGTACCACACCTAGCCTAGGGGTCTCGACCATCTAGGTTCTAACAGAGCGACACGCAGCTTTCAGCAACAATTAAGATTAGGGACGACTCAACCTCCACTAAGTGTGCGATCACTTAGTTGTTGAATCGCTGCTAGGTAGGTTACTAGTCCGTCCCTCGGAGGCCGCAACGCCCTTCACGGATTTACGTTTTTCCTAGCGTTTTGGGTCGTCTAATAACGCCCTCGGACTATCTCCTGGAGTCCCACAGATAAATCCGCCCAGACAGCCCACAAGGAACTGCTGTTGAGAGTATGGCGGCTCCCAACACCTCTGAATTAATTGCAATGGGACGAGTATGGTACTCAGTCCAATCAATTCCCAGCAGTCTCCTTTTCAATAAATCTTAACAGCCTAATCTTACTAACTAAACCTTAATCATATCAGCCCGCATGACCCAAGATTTGCCAATCCCCACTCAAACGCACTGTTGTGGGGCGCACGACTAATCCTGGAACGCAGCTGTCTCCTTAGCATCAACACAAGTGTTAAAATGGCTAGACGCGTGAGCCTTTCAACAATTTCAAACAAAATTGTTGAAACCACCGCTGTGCACCATTGTAACACGGGGAGGGTTTCTTGAATTATCTTTCCTTCTTCTTTCCCCTCTACCCGTATTCTTACTTTTTATTCTCTACAAGGGACTCCAAAACTTTTACTAAAGCCGACTCCACGCCACGTGGTCCTAAGACGATTGACCGACTTAGGATTCTACAACCCGTATGACGTGACCTAGGCTTTGAGCAAAACCCTAGAGTCGCCTCTGCCGCCACCACCAGACCAGTAACACAGAGCAATGATCAAGGTCTGGATCGATCATGCTAATTAATCAACCTTGGGGCTTGATCCCCACTAGTAACCGATGACCTTGGAAACTTATAGTGTGGAATTAATTACACGGGAATGATGAATTCCGACTAGATGTTAGAATCGGCGCCCAATCCAACTCTGCCTCGTGTTGACCACGTGACCAGGACAAGTTCACATATAACAAACACATGGAAATAATAAAAATGCAGAATATTAACTAATTAATTTATTACAAGAAAACTAAAACAAAATCTAAGGATCTTCACTCCCTACTTGACCTGAACGGCAATGAGTTGACTATCCCTATAAAAACTCATAAAGCAACTCTACCTTGGGCGACCAGCTCCAGATGTTGGGGGCTGGTCTTGGGAGAGAGGTAAGATGGTTGACCTCTCCCAGTTGATCTGGAGTCCACACTGATCTCCCTCTCTCTGGTCTTCCCCAGACTAGAACATTGTATTGTTCCGCATCGCTTACCAAGTTACTTAGCCAGGTTAAAGTTATAACAATTAACCTCTGTTGTACTTAATTGATCCAGACTGGTTGAATTATTTTACTGAAGTTAAATTACACAAGCATCTAACGGCAGAGCTGTTCCCGATCACCAAAATAGTTATTTGAACTTTGAGAAATAGTGGACATGTTAACTCTGATGACCTATGACCGCCGGTCACTCGCGCCTTACAACTTAGATTTGATTCGTGACGTAACTGATGGTGACTTAACTCAATAATTAGAATACTCTTGATATTGTACCCAGTAATATTATACAATACAATTTTAATACAAAAAGAATAAAGGCTAATTTCTCTAAATTACTGAATACTATAGAATGGTTCATTATACGAAGCTATGAACAAGGCGTCGATTATTTTCACCGCGAATTCCCTGGGGTCAGGTCCCGGGTCACCACGCGGGCCCAGCTTCCCATTCTCTTTTGTCGATAAACCACTCTGGATAATTCTTACAACCAGCCTAGTTTGTTACAAGGATGCAGAGGCTTAAGAGAGTGATGCAAAGGCTCAAGAGAGGGATGCAGAGGCTCATTAGAGGGATGCAAGAGTTAAAGAGAGGGATGCAGAGGCTCAAGAGAGTGATGCAGAGGATCAAGAGAGGGAAGCAGAGGCTTAAGAGAGTGATGCAGAGGCTGAAGAGAGTGATGCAGAGGCTCTAGAGAGTGATGCAGAGGCTCAAGCAAGTGATGTAGAGCCCCAAGAGAGTGATGCAGAGGATCAAGAGAGTGATGCAGAGGCTCGAGAGAGTGATGCAGAGGCCTCAAGAGAGGGATTAAGAGGCTTAAGAGAGTGACGCAGAAGATTAAGAGAGGGATGCAGAGGCTCAAGCGAGGGATGCAGAGGCTCTTGAGAGTGACGCAGAGGCTCAAGAGAGTGATGCAGAGGCTTAAGAGAGTGATGCAAAGGCTCAGGAGAGGGATGCAGAGGCTCATGTGAAGGATGCAGGAGTCCAGGAGAGTGATGAAGAGCCTCAAGAAAGGGATGCAGAGGCTTAAGAAAGTGATGCAGAGGCTCAAAAAAGGGATGCAGAGGCTTAAGAGAGTGATGCAGAGGCGGAAGAGAGTGTTGCAGAGGCTTAAGAGAGGGATGCAGAGGCTCAAGAGAGTGATGCAAAGGCTCAAGAGAGTGATGCAGAGGCTGAAGAGAGTGTTGCAGAGGCTTATGAGAGGGATGCAGAGGCTCAAGAGAGGGATGCAGAGGCTTAAGAGAGTGATGCAGAAGCTGAAGAGAGTGTTGCAGAGGCTTAAGAGAGGGATGCAGAGGCTCAAGAGAGGGATGCAGGGGCTCAAGAGAGTGATGCAGAGGCTGAAGAGAGTGACGCAGAGGCTCAAGAGAGGGATGCAGAGGCTTAAGCGAGAGATGCAAAGGCTCAAGAGAGGGATGCAAAGGCTCATGAGAGGGATGCAGGAGTTCAAGAGAGAGATGCAGAGGCTCAAGGAAGGGATGCTGAGGCTTAAGAAAGTGATGCAGAGGCTCAAAAGAGGGATGCAGAGGCTTAAGAGGTTGATGCAGAGGCTCAAGAGAGTGATGGAGATGCTCAATAGAGGGATGCAGAGGCTCAAGAGAGTGATAGAGAGGCTCAAGAGAGTGATTCAGAGGCTTAAGAGAGTGAAGCAGAGGCTGAAGAGACTGATGCAGAGGCTGAAGAGAGGGATGAAGAGGCTGAAGAGAGTGATGCAGAGGCTCACGAGAGGGATGCAGAGGCTCAAGAGAGTGATGCAGAATCTTAAGAGTGTGAGGCAGAGGCTTAGGAGAGGGATGCAGAGGCTCAAGAGAGTAATGCAGAGGCTTGAGAGAGGGATGCAGGGGCTCAAGAGAGTGATGCAGAGGCTCAAGAGAGTGATTCAAAGGCTTAAGAGAGTGATGCAGAGGCTTAAAAGAGTGATGCAAAGGATTAAAAGAGGGATGCAGAGGCTCAAGAGAGGGATACAGAGGCCCAAGAGAGGGATGCAGAGGCTCAAGAATGGGATGCAGAGGCTCAAGTGAGGCATGCAGAGGCACAAGAGAGGGATGCAGAGGCTTTTGAGAGTGATGCAGAGACTCAAGAGAGGGATGCAGAGGCTTAAGAGAGTGATGCAAAGGCTCAAGAGAGGGATGCAGAGGCTCATTAGAGGGATGCAAGAGTTCAAGAGAGGGATGCAGAGGCTCAAGAGAGTGATGCAGAGGATCAAGAGAGGGAAGCAGAGGCTTAAGAGAGTGATGCAGAGGCTGAAGAGAGTGATGTAGAGGCTCTAGAGAGTGATGCGGAAACTCAAGCGATTGATGCAGAGCCCCAAGAGAGTCATGCAGAGGATCAAGAGAGTGATGCAGAGGCTCGAGAGAGTGATGCAAAGGCCTCAAGAGAGGGATTCAGAGGCTTTAGAGAGTAATGCAGAGGCTGAAGAGTGTTGCAGAGGCTTAAGAGAGGGATGCAGAGGCTCAAGAGAGTGATGCAGAGGCTCAAGAGAATGATGCAGAGGCTCAGGAGAGTGATGCAGAGGCTTAAGAGAGGGATGCAGAGGCTCAAGAGAGGGATGTAGAGGCTCAAGAGAGTGATTCAGAGGCTTACGAGAGTGATGCACAGGCTTAAGAGAGTGATGCAGAGGCTTAAGAGAGGGAAGCATAGGCTCAAGAAAGGGATGCAGAAGTTTAAGAGAGTGATGCAGAGGCTCAAGCGAGTGATGCAGAGACTCAAGAGAATGATGCAGAGGCACAAGAGAGGGATGCAGAAGCTGAAGTGAGGGATGCAGTGGCACACGAGAGGGATGCAGAGGCTCTTGCGAGTGATGCAGAGGCTCAAGAGAGGGATGCAGAGGCTTAAGAGAGTGATGCAAAGGCTCAAGAGAGGGATGCAGAGGTTCATGAGAGGGATGCAGGAGTTCAAGAGAGGGATGCAGAGGCTCCTGAGAGTGATTCAGAAGCTTACGAGAGTGATGCAGAGGCTTAAGAGAGGGATGCAGAGGCTCAAGAGAGGGATGCAGAGGCTCTTGAGAGTGACGCAAAGGCTCAGGAGAGGGATGCAGAGGCTCAAGAGAGTGATGCAGAGACTCAAGAGAGTGATGCAGAGGCTTAATAGAGGGATGCAGTGGCTCAAGAGAGTGATGCAGAGGCTTACGAGAGTGATGCAGAGAATCAAGAGAGTGATGCAGAGGCTCGAGAGAGTTATGCAGAGGCCTCAAGAGAGGGATTCAAATGGCTTAAGAAAGTGATGCAGAGGCTGAGGAGAGTGTTGCAGAGGCTCAAGAGAGGGATGAAGAGGCTGAAGAGTGATGCAGAGGCTCAAGAGAGGAATGCAGAGGCTCAAGAGAGTGATGCAGAGGCTTTAGAGAGTGAGGCAGAGGCTTAGGAGAGGGATGCAGAGGCTCAAGAGAGTAATGCAGAGGCTTTAAAGGGTAATGCAAAGGCTCAAGAGAGTGATGCAAAGGCTTGAGAGAGGGATGCAGGGGCGCAAGAGAGTGTGATGCAGAGTGCAGAGGCTGAAGAGAGTGATTCAAAGGCTTAAGAGAGTGATGCAGAGGCTTTAGAGAGTGAAGCAGAGGCTTAGGATAAAATGTAGAGTCTCAAGAGAGTAATGCAGAGGCTCCATAGGGTAATGCAAAGGCTCAAGAGAGTGATGCAAAGGCTTGAGAGAGGGATGCCGGGGCTCAAGAGAGTGATGCAGAGGCTCAAGAGAGTATTTCAAAGGCTTAAGAGAGTGATGCAGAGGCTTAAGAGAGTGATGCAAAGGCTTAAAAGAGGGGCGCAGAGGCTCAAGAGAGGGATGCAGAGGCCCAAGAGAGGGATGCAGAGGCTCAAGAATGGGATGCAGAGGCTCAAGTGAGGGATGCAGAGGCACAAGAGAGGGATGCAGAGGCTTTTGAGAGTGATGCAGAGGCTCAAGAGAGGGATGCAGAGGCTTACGAGAGTGAAGCAGAGGCTCAAGAGAGGGATGCAGAGGCTCATTAGAGGGATGCAAGAGTTCTAGAGAGGGATGCAGAGGCTCAAGAGAGTGATGCAGAGGATCAAGAGAGGGATGCAGAGGCTTAAGAGAGTGATGCAGAGGCTGAAAAGTGTGATGCAGAGGCTGTAGAGAGTGATGCAGAGGCTCAAGCGAGTGATGCAGAGCCCCAAGAGAGTGATGCAGAGGCTCATGAGAGGGATGCAGGAGTTAAAGAGAGGGATGAAGAGGCTCAAGAGAGGGATTCAGAGGCTCAGGAGAGGGATTCAGAGCCTCAACAAAGGGATGCAGAGGCTCAAAAGAGTAATTCAGAGGCTTACGAGAGTGATGCAGAGGCTTAAGAGAGTTATGCAGAGGCTTAGAGAGGGATGCAGAGAATCAAGAGAGGGATGCAGAGGCTCAAGTAAGGGATGCAGAGCCACAAGAGAGAGATGCAGAGGCTCAAGAGAGGGATGCAGAGGCTCAAGAGAGAGATGCAGAGGCTCAAGAGAGGGAAGCAGAGGCTCAATTCAGGGATGCAGAGGAACAAGAGAGGGATGCAGAGGCTCTTTAGAGTGATGCAGAGGCTCAAGAGAGGGATGCAGAGGCTTAGGAGAATGATGTAAAGGCTCAAGAGAGTGATGCAGAGGCTCAAGAGAGGGATGCAGAGGCTCAAGAGAGAGATGCAGAGGCTCAAGAGAGGGAAGCAGAGGCTAAATTGAGAGATGCAGAGGCACAAGAGAGGGATGCAGAGGCTCTTCAGAGTGATGCAGAGGCTCATGAGAGGGATGCAGAGGCTTAAGAGAGTGATGCAAAGGCTCAAGAGAGGGATGCAGAGGCTCATGAGAGAGATGCAGGAGTTCAAGAGAGGGATGCAGAGGCTCAAGAGAGTGATGCAGAGGCTTAAGAGAGGGATGCAGAGGCTCAAGAGAGTGATGCAGAGGCTTAGGAGAGGGATGCAGAGGCTTAACCCAGCAAACAATTTTAGGTTGCCACAACATATCTGGAAAGTATTTGAAAGTATTGGAAACGTTTGTTTTATCGTATCAGATACGATATTGTGTGTGGACTTAAATAGGTTTCCAAAACTTATAACCAAGACATATGTATCTAACACTAATTTGAGATGTTGTGGCAACTTTACACTCCTAACATGAGTCATTCATAATCCATTCATACACCAATATGAATCTCTTATGAAAGGTTTGAGCCAATAATCTGAACCATTTTCACATCTTTGTGTTTAAAGTTAAGTTTCTTGAAATTAAATTATATTTTATATTATATTATTTTTATTATATTTTATATTATTATTTTCAATTTAAATATTAAAACCAATTTAAGGGTAAAAAAAATCTAATAATTTATATTTCTTTTATTATTTACTAACAATTATAATAATTTACTAACGGAGAGAGGGGAGGCTGGACGGCGGAGAGTGGCGGACAGTGGCGGCGGTGGCGGATAGTGGCGGCGGGCGGACAGTGGCGGCGGGCGGACAGTGGCGGCGGTGGCGGATAGTGGCGGCGGGCGGACAGGGTTGGCGGCGGGCGGACAGTGGCGGCGGCGGGCGGACAGTGGAGGCGGCGGGCGGACAGTGGAGGCGGCGGGCGGACAGTGGTGGCGGCGGGCGGACAGTGGTGGCGGCGGGCGGACAGTGGTGGCGGCGGGCGGACAGTGGTGGCGGCGGGCGGACAGTGGTGGCGGTGGCGGACAGTGGCGGCGGTGGCGGACAGTGACGGCGGTGGCGGACAGTGGCGGCGGTGGCGGACACTGGCGGCTGTGTCTGGCGGTGGTGGCGGGCGGTGGCGGGTGGCGGCGTCTGTGATGAGTGGTGGCGGCTGGCGGTGGTGGGTGGTGGCGGCGGCGGTGGTGGGTGGTGGTGGCGGCGGCGGCTGGTGGTGGAGGGTGGTGGCGGCGGTGGTGGTGGGTGGTGGTGGCGGCGGCGGCTGGTGGTGGTGGGTGGTGGTGGTGGCGGCGGCGGCTGGTGGTGGTGGGTGGTGGCGGCGGTGGTGGTGGGTGCTGGTGGCGGCGGCGGCTGGTGGTGGTGGTGGCGGCGGGTGGTGGTGGTGGCGGCGGGTGGTGGGTGGCGGCGGCGGCTGGTGGTGGTGGGTGGTGGCGGTGGGTGGTGGCGGGCGGTGGCGGGCGGCGGCGGCTGTGGTGGGTGGTGACGATCGGCGGTGGGGGGGGCTGGTGGCGGCTGGCGGTGGCGGCTTGCGGTGGCGACTGTGGCAACGGGCGGTGACGGCTGATAGCGGGCGGTGGTGGCGGCTGGTGGTGGTGGCAGCTGGTGGCGGTGATGGCGGCTGGTGGTGGTGGCAGCTGGTGGCGGTGATGGCGGCTGGTGGTGGTGGTGGTGGCGGCTGGTGGTGGTGGCAGCTGGTGGTGGTGGTGGTGGTGATGGCGGCTGGTGGCGGGCGGTGGCGGCTTGTGGCGGCTGGTGGTGGCGGCGGTGGTGGGTGGTGGTGGTGGGTGGTGGTGGCGGCTGTGGTGGGTGGTGGCGGTGGTGTCGGCGGCGGCTGTGGTGGGTGGTGGCGGCGGCGGCGGTGATGGGTGGTGGCGGCGGCGGTGGTGGTGGGTGGTGGTGGCGGCGGCGGTGGTGGTGGGTGGTGGTGGCGGCGGCGGTGATGGGTGGTGGCGGCGGTGGTGGTGGTGGCGGCGGCGGCGGCTGGTGGTGGTGGGTGGTGGTGGTGGGTGGTGGCGGCGGGTGGCGGTGGTGGGTGGCGGTGGTGGGTGGCGGTGGCTGGTGGCGGCTGGTGGTGGGAGGTGGCGGCAGGTGGTTGGTGGCGGATGGCGGCTGGTGGTGGGTGGCGGCTGGTGGTGGGTGGTGGCAGGTGGCGGCTGGTGGTGGGTGGTGGCGGGTGGCGGCTGGTGGTGGGTGGCGGCTGGTGGTGGGTGGCGGGTGGCGGCTGGTGGTGGGTGGCGGGTGGCGGCGGCTGGTGGTGGCTGGTGGCGGGTGGCGGCTGGTGGTGGGTGGTAGCGGCGGGTGGTGAGTGGCGGTGGTGGGTGGCGGTGGCTGGTGGCTGGTGGCGGGTGGTGGCGGGTGGCGGCTGGTGGTGGGTGGTGGCGGGTGGCGGCTGGTGGTGGGTGGCGGCGGATGGTGGGTGGTGGCGGCGGGTGGTGAGTGGCGGTGGAGGGTGGCGGCGGCTGGTGGTGGGTGGTGGCGGGTGGCGGCTGGTGGTGGGTGGTGGCGGGTGGCGGCTGGTGGTGGGTGGTGGCGGGTGGCGGCTGGTGGTGGGTGGCGGCTGGAGGTGGGTGGCGGGTGGCGGCGGGTGGCGGCTGGTGGTGGGTGGCGGTGGGTGGCGGCGGGTGGCGGCTGGTGGTGGGTGGCGGGTGGCGGCGGGTGGCGGCTGGTGGTGGGTGGCGGGTGGCGGCGGGTGGCGGCTGGTGGTGGCTGGTGGCGGGTGGCGGCTGGTGGTGGGTGGTAGCGGCGGGTGGTGAGTGGCGGTGGTGGGTGGCGGTGGCTGGTGGCTGGTGGCTGGTGGCGGGTGGTGGTGGGTGGTGGCGGGTGGCGGCTGGTGGTGGGTGGTGGCGGGTGGCGGCTGGTGGTGGGTGGCGGGTGGCTGCGGGTGGTGGGTGGTGAGTGGCGGTGGAGGGTGGCGGCGGCTGGTGGTGGTTGGTGGCGGGTGGTGGGTGGTGGCGGCTGGTGGTGGGTGGTGGCGGGTGGCGGGTGGCGGCTGGTGGTGGGTGGCGGGTGGTGGCGGGTGGCGGCGGGTGGCGGCTGGTGGTGGGTGGCGGTGGGTGGTGGCGGCGGGTGGCTGGTGGTGGGTGGTGGCGGGTGGCGGCTGGTGGTGGGTGGCGGCTGGTGGTGGGTGGTGGCGGGTGGCGGCTGGTGGTGGGTGGCGGCTGGTGGCGGCTGGTGGCGGGTGGCGGCTGGTGGTGGGTGGCGGGTGGCGGCGGGTGGTGGGTGGTGGCGGCGGGTGGTGAGTGGCGGTGGAGGGTGGCGGCGGCTGGTGGTGGGTGGTGGCGGGTGGCGGCTGGTGGTGGGTGGTGGCGGGTGGCGGCTGGTGGTGGGTGGTGGCGGGTGGCGGCTGGTGGTGGGTGGCGGCTGGTGGTGGGTGGCGGGTGGCGGCGGGTGGTGGGTGGCGGTGGGTGGCGGCGGGTGGCGGCGGCTGGTGGCGGGTGGAGGCTGGTGGTGGCGGGTGGCGGCTGGTGGTGGGTGGTGGTGGGTGGTGGCGGGTGGCGGCTGGTGGTGGCTGGTGGTGGGTGGTGGTGGGTGGTGGCGGCTGGTGGTGGGTGGCGGCTGGAGGTGGGTGGCGGGTGGCGGCGGGTGGCGGCTGGTGGTGGGTGGCGGTGGGTGGCGGCGGGTGGCGGCTGGTGGTGGGTGGCGGGTGGCGGCGGGTGGCGGCTGGTGGTGGGTGGCGGGTGGCGGCGGGTGGCGGCTGGTGGTGGCTGGTGGCGGGTGGCGGCTGGTGGTGGGTGGTAGCGGCGGGTGGTGAGTGGCGGTGGTGGGTGGCGGTGGCTGGTGGCTGGTGGCTGGTGGCGGGTGGCGGCTGGTGGTGGGTGGTGGCGGGTGGCGGCTGGTGGTGGGTGGTGGCGGGTGGCGGCTGGTGGTGGGTGGCGGGTGGCTGCGGGTGGTGGGTGGTGAGTGGCGGTGGAGGGTGGCGGCGGCTGGTGGTGGGTGGTGGCGGGTGGTGGGTGGTGGCGGGTGGCGGCTGGTGGTGGGTGGTGGCGGGTGGCGGCTGGTGGTGGGTGGCGGCTGGTGGCGGGTGGCGGCGGGTGGCGGCTGGTGGTGGGTGGCGGTGGGTGGCGGCGGGTGGCGGCGGGTGGCTGGTGGTGGGTGGTGGCGGGTGGCGGCTGGTGGTGGGTGGCGGCTGGTGGTGGGTGGTGGCGGGTGGCGGCTGGTGGTGGGTGGCGGCTGGTGGCGGCTGGTGGCGGGTGGCGGCTGGTGGTGGGTGGCGGGTGGCGGCGGGTGGTGGGTGGTGGCGGCGGGTGGTGAGTGGCGGTGGAGGGTGGCGGCGGCTGGTGGTGGGTGGTGGCGGGTGGCGGCTGGTGGTGGGTGGTGGCGGGTGGCGGCTGGTGGTGGGTGGTGGCGGGTGGCGGCTGGTGGTGGGTGGTGGCGGGTGGCGGCTGGTGGTGGGTGGTGGCGGGTGGCGGCTGGTGGTGGGTGGCGGCTGGTGGTGGGTGGCGGCTGGTGGTGGGTGGCGGGTGGCGGCGGGTGGTGGGTGGCGGTGGGTGGCGGCGGGTGGCGGCGGCTGGTGGCGGGTGGCGGCTGGTGGTGGCGGGTGGCGGCTGGTGGTGGGTGGTGGTGGGTGGTGGCGGGTGGCGGCTGGTGGTGGGTGGTGGTGGGTGGTGGTGGGTGGTGGCGGCTGGTGGTGGGTGGCGGCTGGTGGTGGGTGGTGGCGGGTGGCGGCTGGTGGTGGGCGGCGGGTGGCGGCTGGTGGTGGGCGGCGGGTGGCGGCTGGTGGCGGCCAGCTGGGACACACCCTTCACCACTGAAGGTCTGAGAACAACTAACCATATGTCTCTCTCACCACCACCAGCCTAGTGTTGCCAGCTCTCGCTCTCAAAATGTTTCCTTCAAAGATTGTATATTATCTTTGAACAACAAGTTTGATTATCAAGGAAATAATGCATATATTATTGTCACATTAATACTGTGCAATATCTTATTACATTCCTGCTAAATAATTATAATTTGAAACAGGACAAAAAATCCAACATATATATAAAAACCAACATTAGAGATCACGAGGCCTAGGCCTCGCCTGTGACCACACATCCTGCCTCCCTGGCCTGCTACACTCACACACCTCACACTCTTAACTCTCTCATAATCACTCTCACTCTCTTACTCTGTCACTCTTACTCTCTGTCACTCTTACTCTCTGTCACTCTTACTCTCTGTCACTCTTACTCTCTGTCACTCTTACTCTCTGTCACTCTTACTCTGTCACTCTTACTCTGTCACTCTTACACTGTCACTCTTACTCTCTGTCACTCTTACTCTCTGTCACTCTTACTCTCTGTCACTCTTACTCTGTCACTCTTACTCTCTGTCACTCTTACTCTCTGTCACTCTTACTCTGTCACTCTTACTCTCTGTCACTCTTACTCTCTGTCACTCTTACTCTCTGTCACTCTTACTCTCTGTCACTCTTACTCTCTGTCACTCTTACTCTGTCATTCTTACTCACTCTCAGTCACCCTTACCCATTCATACTCACTCTCTCACTCTTACTCTCATACTCTTACTCTCAATTACTCTTACTCTCAATCACTCTTACTCCCAATCACTCCTACTCCCAATCACTCCTACTCCCAATCACTCCTACTCTCATTCTTACTCTTACTCCCAATCACTCTTACTCTCAATCACTCTTATTCTCATTCTTACTCTTACTCTCACTCTTACTCTTACTCCCATTCACTCTTACTCCCAATCACTCTTACTCTCAATCACTCTTACTCTCAATCACTCTTACTCTCAATCACTCTTACTCTCATTCTTACTCTTACTCACTCTTACTCTCAATCACTCTTATTCTCATTCTTACTCCTACTCCCAATCACTCTTACTCCCAATCACTCTTACTCTCAATCACTCTTACTCCCAATCACTCTTACTCTCAATCACTCTTACTCTCAATCACTTTTACTCTCAATCACTCTTACTCTCAATCACTCTTACTCTCACTAACTCTCAATCACTCTTACTCTCACTCTAACTCTCAATCACTCTTACGCACTATTACTCACTCTTTCTCTGTCATCCTAACTCACTCTCATACTCACTCTTACTCTGTCACTCTTACTCTCTGTCACTCTTACTCTCTGTCACTCTTACTCTCTGTCACTCTTACTCTCTGTCACTCTTACTCTCTGTCACTCTTACTCTGTCACTCTTACTCTCTGTCACTCTTACTCTCTGTCACTCTTACTCTCTATCACTCTTACTGTCATTCTTACTCTGTCACTCTTACTCACTCTCAGTCACCCTTACCCATTCATACTCACTCTCACTCTTACTCTCATACTCTTACTCTCAATTACTCTTACTCTCAATCACTCTTACTCCCAATCACTCCTACTCCCATTCACTCCTACTCTCAATCACTCCTACTCTCATTCTTACTCTTACTACCAATCACTCTTACTTTCAATCACTCTTATTCTCATTCTTACTCTTACTCTCACTCTTACTCCCAATCACTCTTACTCCCAATCACTCTTACTCTCAATCACTCTTACTCTCAATCACTCTTACTCTCATTCTTACTCTTACTCACTCTTACTCTCAATCACTCTTATTCTCATTCTTACTCCTACTCTCACTCTAACTCCTACTCCCAATCACTCTTACTCCCAATCACTCTTACTCTCAATCACTCTTACTCCCAATCACTCTTACTCTCAATCACTCTTACTCTCAATCACTCTTACTCTCAATCACTCTTACTCTCAATCACTCTTACTCTCACTAACTCTCAATCACTCTTACTCTCAATCACTCTTACTCTCATACTCACCCTTACTCTCAATCACTTTACTCTCACTCTTACTCATTCTGTCACCCTTACTCTCACTCTTACTCACTCTGTCACTCTTACTCACTCTCAGTCACTCTTACTTATACTCACTCTTACTCACACTTACACACTCTCTGGCACTCTCACTCACCTTCAGTCACTCTTACTCACTCTTACCCACTCTCGCTCACTCTTACTCACTCTAGTTAATAAGAACACGCCAATATAAGACAACAAAACGTTTTCAGATTCTTTCTCACCACTTTCCAGCAACTTTTATAATTTATATAAATTATCTTAGGGAATAATACATAAATTATATATTTAAACATGATATTAGTGTTTAGTGGAATGCATAAGGAGTCAAATTGTGTTAAAAAGAGCGATTTTTAGAAAATTTGGAAAACTACTTTTTTCTGTTCATATTATAACTAAATGGATTTTAAAGGTTTCACTCAGCCAATATATATCATTCACAATTTATTAATGAATTTGACAAAAAAACACCATCAATTTTATATTTAAACATGTAAAAACTATTTGTTTTACATTTGGAAGAAAATAATTGTAGAAAAACAATTTATAATTAAACCTTTGTGTTTGGATTTTTTGAGTAAAAGTTTCTCAAAGGCTCTCCTGCACCATTCTCAATGCAAATCATTCCCACACCTTTGGGAAGAGATAGGCGAACGTTGTGTAGATGATTTGTGTTTGCTGGGAAGAGAGGGATGCAGAGGCTTAAGCAAGTGATGTAGAGGCTCAAGAAAGAGATGCAGAGGCTTGAGAAAGTGATGCAGAGACTCAAAAAAGGGATGCAGGGGCTCAAGAGATTGATGGAGCGGCTCAATAGAGGGATTCAGAGATTTACGAGAGTGATGCAGAGGCTTAAGAGGGTGATGCAGAGGCTCAAGAGAGGGATGCAGAGGCTCAAGGGAGGGATGCCGAGGCTCAAGAGAGGGATGCAGAGGCTCAAGAGAGGGATGCAGAGGCTAAAGTGAGGGATGCAGAGGCACAAGAGAAAGATGCAGAGGCACTTGAGAGTGATGCAGAGGCTCGAGAAAGGGATGCAGAGGCTTAAGAGAGTGATGCAAAGGCTCAAGTGAGGGATGCAGAGGCTCTAGAGAATGATGTAGATTCGTAATATAGGGATGCAGAGGCTCAAGAGAATGATGCAGTGGTTTAAGAGAGTGATGTAGAGGATCAAGAGAGTGATGTAGAGGCTGAACAGAGAGATGCAGATGCTTAAGAGAGTGATTCAGAGGCTCAAGAGAGTGATGCAGGGGCTCAAGCAAATGATGTAGAGGATTAAGAGATGGATGTAGAGGCTCAAGAGAATGATGCAGAGGCTCAAAAGAGTGATGCAGAGGATCAAGAGAGGGATGCAGAGGTTTAAGAGAGTGATGTAGAGGCTCAAGAGAGAGTAATTCAGAGGCTCACGAGAGTGATGCAGAGGATCAAGAGAGTGTTGCAGAGCCTCGAGAGAGTGATGCAGAGGCCTCGAGAGAGGGATTTAGAGGCTTACGAGAGTGATGCAGAGGCTGAAGTGAATGTTGCAGATGCTCAAGAGAGGGATGCAGAGGCTCTAGAGAGTGATGCAGAGGCTCAAGAGAGGGATTCAGAGGCTTACGAGAGTGATGCAGAGGCTCAAGAGAGGGATGCAGAGGCTCAAAAGAGTGATTCAGAGGCTTACGAGAGTGATGCAGAGGCTTAAGAGAGTGATGCAGAGGCTTAAGAGAAGGATGCAGGAGCTTAAGAGAGTGATGCAAAGACTCAAGAGAGGGATGCAGAGGCTCATGACAGAGATGCAGGAGTTCAAGAGAGGGATGCAGAGGCTCAAGAAAGTGATGCAGAGGCTCAAAAGAGGGATGCAGAGGCTTAAAAGGGTGATGCAGAGGCTCAAGAGAGTGATGCAGAGGCTTCTGAGAGTGATGCAGAGGCTTAAGAGAAGGATGCCGAGGCTAAGGAGAGTGATGCAAAGACTCAAGAGAGGGATGCAGAGGCTCATGAAAGAGATGCAGAGGCTCAAGAGAGGGATGTAGAGGCTCAAGAGAGTGATGCAGATTCTCAAGAGAGTGATGAACAGGCTTCGGAGACTGATGCAGCAACCTGTCCTCTTAAAAAGAACGTCGCTTTTGGCCGTTTGCCCGTATGGCCGAATTTGGACGTAATTTGAAAATGAAAAAAAAAATAAAATAAATTTGGGATTTCTTTTTTCAACAACAGTAAGTTAAGGGTCCTCTGGTAGGTTAGGTGGGCAGGAAATTCTCATAAAGTTTCAAAACGTTATGAAAAACGTGAATTTAAAGTGTCCTCTTATAACCTCTGCGCGTAAGCCGGCCGACTCAAATAGAAAACGGAACAGAACGTCACTTTTGTGAGTCGATTTCATTTCAAATTACGTCCAAATTTAGCCATATCGCGCATACCAGCCAAAAGTGACGTTCTTTTTAAGAGGACGGGTTGGATGCAGAGGCTCAAACGAGGGATGCAGAAGATGAAGAGAAGGATGCAGAGGCTCAAGAGAGGGAAGCAGAGGCCGAAGTGAGGGATGCAGAGGCAAAAGAGAGGGATGCAGGGGCCCAAGAGAATGATGCAGATGCTCAAGTGAGGTATGCAGAGGATGAAGAGAGTGATGCAGAGGCTGAAGAGAGTGTTGCAAAGGCTTAAGAGAGGGTTGCAGAGGCTCTAGAGAGTGATGCAGAGACTCAAGAGAGTGATGCAGAAGCTCAAGAGAGTGATGCAGAGGCTGAAGAGAGTGATGCAGAGGCTTAAGAGAGGGATGCAGAGGCTCAAGAGAGGGATGCAGAGGCTCAGGAGAAGGATGCAGGGGCTCAAGAGAGGGATGCAGAGGCTCAAGAGAGGGATGCAGAGGCTCAAGAGAATGATGCAGAGGCTGAAGAGAGTGATGCAGAGGCTCAGGAGAGGGATGCTGAGGCTCCAGAGAGGGATGGTGAGGCTAAAGAGTGTGATGCAGAGGGGTGAAGAGAGTGATTCAGAGGCTTAATAGAGGGATGCAGAGGCTCAAGAGAGTGATGCAGAGGCTGAAGAGAGGGATGCAGAGGCTCAAGAGAATGATGCAGAGGCTCAAGAGAGTGCTGCAAAAGGCTCAAGCGAGGGATGCGTAGGATCCAGAGAGGGATGCAGAGGCTCAAGAGAGTGATGCAGATGCTCAAGAGAATGATGTAGAGGCATAAGAGATGGATGCAGAGGGTCAAGAGAATGATGCAGAGGCTCAAGAAAGTGATGCAGAGGCTCAAGAAAGTGATGCAGAGGCTCAAGAGAGTGATGCAGAGGCTCAAGAGAGTGATGCAAACGATCAAGAGAGTGATGATGAGGCTCAAGAGAGTGATGCAGAGGATCAAGAGGGTGATGCAGACGATCAAGAGAGTGATGCAGAGGCTCAAGAGAGTGATGCATAGGATCAAGACAGGGAAGAAGAGGCTTAAGAGAGTGATGCAGAGATTGAAGAAAGTGATGCAGAGGCTTAGGAAAGGGATGCAGAGGCTCAAGAGAGCGATTCAGAGGCTTAATAGAGGGATGCAGAGGCTCAAGAGAGTGATGCAGAGGCTCAAGAGAGGGATGCAGAGGCTCAAGAGAATGATGCAGAGGCTCAAGAGAGTGCTGCAAAGGCTCATGAGAGGGATGCGTAGGATCCAGAGAGGGATGCAGAGGCTCAAGAGAGTGATGCAGATGCTCAAGAGAATGATGCAGAAGCTCAAGAGAGTGATGCAGAAGCTCAAGAGAGTGATGCAGAGGCTGAAGAGAGTGATGCGGAGGCTTAAGAGAGGGATGCAGAGGCTCAAGAGAGGGATGCAGAGGCTCAGGAGAGGGATGCAGGGGCTCAAGAGAGGGATGCAGAGGCTCAAGAGAGGGATGCAGAGGCTCTTGAGAGTGATGCAGAGGCTCAAGTGAAGGATGCAGAGGCTTAAGAGAGTGATGCAAAGGTTGAATAGAGGGATGCAGAGGCTTATTTGAGGGATGCAGAGGCTCAAGAGAGTGATGCAGACGCTTAAGAAAGGGATGCAGAGGCTGAAGAGAGTGATGCAGAGGCTTACGAGAGGGATGCAGAGGCTCAAGAGAATGATGCAGAGGCTGAAGAGAGTGATGCAGAGGCTCAGGAGAGGGATGCTGAGGCTCCAGAGAGGGATGGTGAGGCTAAAGAGTGTGATGCAGAGGGGTGAAGAGAGTGATTCAGAGGCTTAATAGAGGGATGCAGAGGCTCAAGAGAGTGATGCAGAGGCTGAAGAGAGGGATGCAGAGGCTCAAGAGAATGATGCAGAGGCTCAAGAGAGTGCTGCAAAAGGCTCAAGAGAGGGATGCGTAGGATCCAGAGAGGGATGCAGAGGCTCAAGAGAGTGATGCAGATGCTCAAGAGAATGATGTAGAGGCATAAGAGATGGATGCAGAGGCTCAAGAGAATGATGCAGAGGCTCAAGAGAGTGATGCAGAGGCTCAAGAAAGTGATGCAGAGGATCAAGAGAGTGATGCAGCGGCTCAAGAGAGTGATGCAAACGATCAAGAGAGTGATGCAGAGGCTCAAGAGAGTGATGCAGAGGATCAAGAGAGTGATGCAGACGATCAAGAGAGTGATGCAGAGGCTCAAGAGAGTGATGCATAGGATCAAGCCAGAGAAGCAGAGGCTTAAGAGAGTGATGCAGAGGCTGAAGAAAGTGATGTAGAGGCTGTAGAGAGTGATGCAGAGGCTTGAGAGAGTGATGCAGAGGCTTAAGAAAGGGATGCAGAGGCTCAAGAGAGGGATGAAGAGGCTCAAGAGTGTGATTCAGAGGCATAAGAGAGTGATGCTGAGGATCAAGAGTGTGATGCAGAGGCTCGAGAGAGTAAAGCAGAGACCTCAAGAGAGTGATTCAGAGGCTTAAGAGAGTGATGCAGAGGCGGAAGAGAGTGATGCAGAGGCTCAAGAGAGGAATACAGCGGCTCACGAGAGTGATTCAGAGGCTTACGAGAGTGATGCAGTGGCTTAAGAGAGTGATGCAGAGGCTTAAGAGAGGCATGAAGAGGCTCAAGAGAGGGATGCAGAGGCACAAGCGAGGGATGCAGAGGCTCTTGAGAGGGACGCAGAGGCTCAAAAGAGGGATGCAGAGGTTTAGGAAAGTGATGCAAAGGCTAAGGAGAGGGATGCAGAGGCTCAAGAGAGGGATGCAGAGGCTCAAGAGAGTGAAGCAGAGGATGAAGAGAGGGATGCAAACGATCAAGAGAGTGATGCAGAGGCTCAAGAGAGTGATGCAGAGGATCAAAAGAGTGATGCATAGGATCAAGCCAGGGAAGCAGAGGCTTAAGAGAGTGATGCAGAGGCTGAAGAAAGTGATGTAGAGGCTGTAGAGAGTGATGCAGAAGCTTAAGAGAGTGATGCAGAGGCTTAAGAAAGGGATGCAGAGGCTCAAGAGAGGGATGAAGAGGCTCAAGAGTGTGATTCAGAGGCTTAGGAGAGTGATGCTGAGGATCAAGAGTGTGATGCAGAGCCTCGAGAGAGTAAAGCAGAGACCTCAAGAGAGTGATTCAGAGGCTCAAGAGAGTGATGCAGAGGCTGAAGAGAGTGTTGCAGAGGCTTAAGAGAGAGACGAAGAGGCTGAAGAGAGTGATGCAGAGGCTCAAGAGAGTGATTCAGAGGCTTACGAGAGTGATGCAGAGGCTTAAGAGAGTGATGCAGAGGCTTAAGAGAGTGAGGCACAGGCTCAAGAGAGGGATGCAGAGGCTCAAGAGAGGGATGCAAAGGCTCAAAAGAGGGATGCAGAGACTTAAGAGAGTGATGCAAAGGCTAAGGAGAGGGATGCAGAGGCTCAAGAAAGGGATGCAGAGGCTCATGAGAGTGATGCAGAGGATGAAGAGAGGGATGCAGAACCTTAAGCGAGAGATGCAGAGGCTCCTGAGAGTGACGCAGAGGAGAGTGATGCAGAGGTTCAAGAGAGTGATGCAGAGGATCAAGAGAGTGATGCAGAGGCTCAAGGGAGTGATGCAGAGGACAGAGAGAGGGATTCAGAGGCTCAAGAGAGGGATTCAGAGGCTTAAAAGAGTGATGCAGAGGCTGAAGAGAGAGTTGAAAGGCTCACGAGAGTGATGCCGAGGCTCAAGAGAGGGATGCAGAGACTTAAGAGAGAGATGCAAAGGCTCAAGAGAGGGATGCAGAGGCTTATGAGAGGGATGCAGGAGTTCAAGAGAGTTATGCAGAGGCTCAAGAGAGTGGTTCAGAGGCTTACGAGAGTGATGCAGTGGCTTAAGAGAGTGATGCAGAGGCTTAAGAGAGGCATGAAGAGGCTCAAGAGAGGGATGCAAAGGCTCAAGAGAGGGATGCAGGTGCTCAACAGAGGGATGGTGAGGCTCAAGTGAGGGATGCAGAGGCACAAGAGAGGGATGCAGAGGCTCACGAGAGGGATGTAGAGGCTCAAGAGAGTGATGCAGAAACTCATGAGAGTTATGCAGAGGCTCAGGAGAGTGATGCAGAGGCTAACGAGAGTGATACAGAGGCTCAAGAGAGGGATGCCGAGGCTTAAGAGAGTGATACAAAGGCTCAGGAGAGGGATGCTGAGGCTCATGAGAGGGATGCAGGAGTTCAAGAAAGGGATGCAGAGACTCAAGAAAGGGAGGCAGAGGCTTAAGAAAGTGATGCAGAGGCTCAAAATAGGGATGCAGAGGCTTAAGAGGATGATGCAGAGGCTCAAGAGAGAGATGGAGAGGCTAACGACAGGGATTCAGAGGCTCAAGAGAGTGATGCAGAAGCTTAAGAGAATGATGCAGAGGCTCCTGAGAGTGACGCAGAGGCTCAAGAGAGGGATGCAGAGGCTTAAGAGAGTGATGCAAAGGCTCTGGAGAGGGATGCAGAGGCTCATGAGATGGATGCAGGAGTTCAAAAGAGTGATGCAGAGGCTCACGAAAGGGATGCAGAGGCTTAAGGAAGTGATGCAGAGGCTGAAAAAAGGAATGCAGAGGCTTAAGAGGGTGATGCAGAGGCTCAAGAGAGAGATGCAAAGGTTCAAGAGAGGGATGCAGAGGATCAAGAGAGTGATGTAGAGGATCAAGAGAGGGAAGCAAAGGCTTACGAGAGTGACGCAGAAGCTGAAGAGAGTGATGCAGAGGCTCTAGAGAGTGATGCAGAGGCTTAAGAGAGTGATGCAGAGGCTGAAGAGAGTGATGCAGAGGATCAAGAGAGTGATGCAGAGGCTCGAGAGAGTGATGCAGAGGCTCAAGAGAGTGATGCAGAGGATCAAGAGAGGGATGCAGAGCTTTAAGAGAGTGATGCAGAGGCTGAGGAGAGTGTTGCAGAAGCTTAAGAGAGGGATGCAGAGGCTCAAGTGAGTGATGTAGAGGCTCAAGAGAGTGATGCAGAGGCTGAAGCGAATGATGCAGAAGCTCAAGAGAGTGATGTAGAGGCTCAAGAGAGTTATGCAGAGGCTCAAGAGAGTGATGCAGAGGACCAAGAGAGGGATTCAGAGGCTCAAGAGAGGGATTCAGAGGCTTAAGAGAGTGATGCAGAGGCTCAGGAGAGTGATGCAGAGGCTTACGAGAGTTATGCAGAGGCTCAAAAGAGGGATGCAGAGGCTTAAGAGAGTGATGCAAAGGCTAAGGAGAGGGATGCAGAGACTCAAGAGAGGGATGCAGAGGCTCATGAGAGTGATGCAGAGGATGAAGAGAGGGATGAGAAGGCTTAAGCGAGAGATGCAGAGACTCAAGAGAGGGATGCAGAGGCTTAAGAGGATGATGCAGAGGCTCAAGAGAGTGATGGAGAGGCTAACGAGAGGGATGCAGGGGCCCAAGAGAGTGATGCAGATGCTCAAGATAGGTATGCAGAGGATGAAGAGAGTGATGCAGAGGCTCGAGAGAGTGATGCAGACGCTCAAGAGAGGGATTCAGAGGCTCAAGAGAGGGATGCAGAAGCTTAAGAGAGTGATGCAGAGGCTCCTGAGAGTGACGCAGAGGCTCAAGAGAGGGATGCAGAGGCTTAAGAGAGTGATGCAAAGGCTCTGGAGAGGGATGCAGAGGCTCATGAGATGGATGCAGGAGTTCAAAAGAGTGATGCAGAGGCTCAAGAAAGGGATGCAGAGGCTCAAGAAAGTGATGCAGAGGCTGAAAAAATGTATGCAGAGGCTTAAGAGGGTGATGCAGAGGCTCAGGAGAGAGATGCAGAGGCTCAAGAGAGGGATGCAGAGGATCAAGAGAGTGATGCAGAGGATCAAGAGAGGAAAGCAAAGGCTTAAGAGAGTGACACAGAAGCTGAAGAGAGTGATGCAGAGGCTCTAGAGAGTGATGCAGAGGCTTAAGAGAGTGATGCAGAGGCTCAAGAGAGTGATGCAGAGGATCAAGAGAGTGATGCAAAGGCTCGAGAGAGTGATGCAGAGGATCAAGAGAGTGATGCAGAGGATCAAGAGAGGGATGCAGAGCTTTAAGAGAGTGATGCAGAGGCTGAGGAGAGTGTTGCAGAAGCTTAAGAGAGGGATGCAGAGGCTCAAGAGAGGGATTCAGAGGCTTAAGAGAGTGATGCAGAGGCTGAAGAGAGAGTTGCAGAGGCTCAAGAGAGGGATGCAGAGGCTTATGAGAGGGATGCAGGAGTTCAAGAGAGTTATGCAGAGGCTCAAGAGAGTGGTTCAGAGGCTTACGAGAGTGATGCAGTGGCTTAAGAGAGTGATGCAGAGGCTTAAGAGAGGCATGAAGAGGCTCAAGAGAAGGATGCAGGTGCTCAACAGAGGGATGAAGAGGCTCAAGTGAGGGATGCAGAGGCACAAGAGAGGGATGCAGAGGCTCTTGAGAGGGACGCAGAGGCTCAAAAGAGGGATGCAGAGGCTTAGGAGAGTGATGCAAAGGCTAAGGAGAGGGATGCAGAGGCTCAAGAGAGGGATGCAGAGGCTCAAGAGAGTGATGCAGAGGATGAAGAGAGGGATGCAGAGGCTTTAGCGAGAGATGCAGAGACTCAAGAGAGGGATGCAGAGGCTCAAGAGAGAGATGCAGAGGCTCAAGAGAGGGATTCAGAGGCTTAAGAGAGTGATGCAGAGGCTGACGAGAGTGTTGCAGAGGCTCACGAGAGGGATGTAGAGGCTCAAGAGAGTGATGCAGAAACTCATGAGAGTTATGCAGATGCTCAGGAGAGTGATGCAGAGGCTTACGAGAGTGATGCAGAGGCTCAGGAGAGGGATGCAGAGGCTTAAGAGAGTGATGCAAAGGCTCAGGAGAGGGATGCTGAGGCTCACGAGAGGGATGCAGGAGTTCAAGAGAGGGATGCAGAGGCTCAAGAAAGGGAGGCAGAGGCTTAAGAAAGTGATGCAGAGGCTCAAAATAGGGATGCAGAGGCTTAAGAGGATGATGCAGAGGCTCAAGAGAGTGATGGAGAGGCTAACGAGAGGCATGCAGGGGCCCAAGAGAGTGATGCAGATGCTCAAGATAGGTATGCAGAGGATGAAGAGAGTGATGCAGAGGCTCGAGAGAGTGATGCAGACGCTCAAGAGAGGGATTCAGAGGCTCAAGAGAGGGATGCAGAAGCTTAAGAGAGTGATGCAGAGGCTCCTGAGAGTGACGCAGAGGCTCAAGAGAGGGATGCAGAGGCTTAAGAGAGTGATGCAAAGGCTCTGGAGAGGGATGCAGAGGCTCATGAGATGGATGCAGGAGTTCAAAAGAGTGATGCAGAGGCTCAAGAAAGGGATGCAGAGGCTCAAGAAAGTGATGCAGAGGCTGAAAAAATGTATGCAGAGGCTTAAGAGGGTGATTCAGAGGCTCAGGAGAGAGATGCAGAGGCTCAAGAGAGGGATGCAGAGGATCAAGAGAGTGATGCAGAGGATCAAGAGAGGAAAGCAAAGGCTTAAGAGAGTGACACAGAAGCTGAAGAGAGTGATGCAGAGGCTCTAGAGAGTGATGCAGAGGCTTAAGAGAGTGATGCAGAGGCTCAAGAGAGTGATGCAGAGGATCAAGAGAGTGATGCAAAGGCTCGAGAGAGTGATGCAGAGGATCAAGAGAGTGATGCAGAGGATCAAGAGAGGGATGCAGAGCTTTAAGAGAGTGATGCAGAGGCTGAGGAGAGTGTTGCAGAAGCTTAAGAGAGGGATGCAGAGGCTCAAGAGAGTGATGTAGAGGCTCAAGAGAGTGATGCAGAGGCTGAAGCGAGTGATGCAGAGGCTCAAGAGAGTGATGTAGAGGCTCAAGAGAGTTTTGCAGAGGCTCAAGAGAGTGATGCACAGCATCAAGAGAGTGATGCAGAGGCTCAAGAGAGTGATGCAGAGGATCAAGAGAGGGAAGCAGAGGCTTAAGAGAGTGATGCAGAGGCTGAAGAGAGTGAAGCAGAGGCTCTAGAGAGTGATGCAGAGGCTCAAAAGAGGGATGCAAAGGCTCAAAAGAGTGATGCAGAGGATCAAGAGAGTGAAGCCGAGGCTTAAGAGAGTGATGGAGATGATCAAGAGAGGGATGCAGAGGCTTATGAGAGTGATGCAGAGGCAGAAGAGAGTGTTGCAGAGGCTTAAGAAAGGGATGCAGAGGCTCAAAAGTGTGATGCAGAGGCTCAGGACAGTAATACAGAGGCTCAAGAGAGTGATGCAGAGGCTTAAGAGAGGGATGCAGAGGCTCAAGAGAGGGATGTAGAGGCTCAAGAGAGTGATGCAGAGGCTCAAGAGAGTAATGCAGTGGCTCTAGAGAGTGATGCAGAGGCTCAAGAGAGGGATGCAGAGGCTCAAGAGAGTCATTCAGAGGCTTACGAGAGTGATGCAGAATCTTAGGAGAGTGATGCAGAGGCTCAAGAGATTGATTCAGAGGCTCATGAGAACGATGCAGGGGCTCAGGAGAGTGATGCAGAGGCAAAAGAAAGTGTTGCAGAGGCTCAAAAGAGTGATGCAGAGGCTTAAGAGAGGGATGCAGAGGCTCAAGTGAGTGATGCAGAGGCTCAAGAGAGTGATGCAGAGGCTCAAGAGAGAGATGCAGAGGCTTAAGAGAGTGATGCAGGGGCTCAAGAGAGGGATGCAGAGGATCAAGAGAGTGATGCAGAGGATCAAGAGAGGAAAGCAAAGGCTTAAGAGAGTGACACAGAAGCTGAAGAGAGTGATGCAGAGGCTCTAGAGAGTGATGCAGAGGCTTAAGAGAGTGATGCAGAGGCTCAAGAGAGTGATGCAGAGGATCAAGAGAGTGATGCAAAGGCTCGAGAGAGTGATGCAGAGGATCAAGAGAGTGATGCAGAGGATCAAGAGAGGGATGCAGAGCTTTAAGAGAGTGATGCAGAGGCTGAGGAGAGTGTTGCAGAAGCTTAAGAGAGGGATGCAGAGGCTCAAGAGAGTGATGTAGAGGATCAAGAGAGGAAAGCAAAGGCTTAAGAGAGTGACACAGAAGCTGAAGAGAGTGATGCAGAGGCTCTAGAGAGTGATGCAGAGGCTTATGAGAGTGATGCAGAGGCTCAAGAGAGTGATGCAGAGGATCAAGAGAGTGATGCAAAGGCTCGAGAGAGTGATGCAGAGGATCAAGAGAGTGATGCAGAGGATCAAGAGAGGGATGCAGAGCTTTAAGAGAGTGATGCAGAGGCTGAGGAGAGTGTTGCAGAAGCTTAAGAGAGGGATGCAGAGGCTCAAGAGAGTGATGTAGAGGCTCAAGAGAGTGATGCAGAGGCTGAAGCGAGTGATGCAGAGGCTCAAGAGAGTGATGTAGAGGCTCAAGAGAGTTTTGCAGAGGCTCAAGAGAGTGATGCACAGCATCAAGAGAGTGATGCAGAGGCTCAAGAGAGTGATGCAGAGGATCAAGAGAGGGAAGCAGAGGCTTAAGAGAGTGATGCAGAGGCTGAAGAGAGTGAAGCAGAGGCTCTAGAGAGTGATGCAGAGGCTCAAAAGAGGGATGCAAAGGCTCAAAAGAGTGATGCAGAGGATCAAGAGAGTGAAGCCGAGGCTTAAGAGAGTGATGGAGATGATCAAGAGAGGGATGCAGAGGCTTATGAGAGTGATGCAGAGGCTGAAGAGAGTGTTGCAGAGGCTTAAGAAAGGGATGCAGAGGCTCAAAAGTGTGATGCAGAGGCTCAGGACAGTAATACAGAGGCTCAAGAGAGTGATGCAGAGGCTTAAGAGAGGGATGCAGAGGCTCAAGAGAGGGATGTAGAGGCTCAAGAGAGTGATGCAGAGGCTCAAGAGAGTAATGCAGTGGCTCTAGAGAGTGATGCAGAGGCTCAAGAGAGGGATGCAGAGGCTCAAGAGAGTCATTCAGAGGCTTACGAGAGTGATGCAGAATCTTAGGAGAGTGATGCAGAGGCTCAAGAGATTGATTCAGAGGCTCATGAGAACGATGCAGGGGCTCAGGAGAGTGATGCAGAGGCAAAAGAAAGTGTTGCAGAGGCTCAAAAGAGTGATGCAGAGGCTTAAGAGAGGGATGCAGAGGCTCAAGTGAGTGATGCAGAGGCTCAAGAGAGTGATGCAGAGGCTCAAGAGAGAGATGCAGAGGCTTAAGAGAGTGATGCAGGGGCTCAAGAGAGTGATGCAGAGGCTTAAGAGAGAGGGATGATGAGGCTAAAGAGAGTGATGCAGAGGCTCAAGAGAGGGATGTAGAGGCACAAGAGAGTGATTCAGAGGCTCAAGAGAGTGGTGCAGAGGCCTAGGAGAATGAGGCAGAGGCTAAAGAGAGGGATGCAGAGACTGAAGAGAGTGATGCAGAGGCTCAAGAGAACGATGCAGAGGCTTAAGAGAATGATGCAGAGGCTAAATAGAGTGATGCAGAGGCTCAAGAGAGGGATGCAGTGGCTCAAGAGAGAGATGCAGAGGCTTAAGAGAATGATGCAGAGGCTAAAGAGAGTGATGCAGAGGCTCAAGAGATTGATGCAGAGGATGAAGAGAGGGATGCTGAGGATTATAAGAGTGATACAGAGACTCAAGAGAGTGATGCAGAGACTCAAGAGAGTGATGCAGAGACTCAAAAGAGAGATACAGAGGCTTACGGGAGTGATGCAGAGGCTTAAGAGAGTGATGTAGAGGCTTAAGAGAGTGATGCAGAGGCTTAAGAGAATGATGCAAAGGCTCAAGAAAGTGATACAGAGGCTCATGAGAGTTATGCAGGAGTTCAAGAGAGGGATACAGAGGCTCAAGAGAGGGATTCAGAGGCTCATGAGATGGATTCAGAGGCTCAAGAAAGGGATGCAGAGGCTCAAAAAAGGGATGCAGGGGCTCAAGAGATTGATGGAGAGGCTCAAGAGACGGATTCAGAGGTTTATGAGAGTGATGCAGAGGCTTAAGAGGGTTATGCAGAGGCTCAAGAGAGGGATGCAGAGGCTCAAGGGAGGGATGCCGAGGCTCAAGAGAGGGATGCAGAGGCTCAAGAGAGGGATGCAGAGGCTAAAGTGAGGGATGCAGAGGCACAAGAGAAAGATGCAGAGGCACTTGAGAGTGATGCAGAGGCTCGAGAGAGGGATGCAGAGGCTTAAGAGAGTGATGCAAAGGCTCAAGTGAGGGATGCAGAGGCTCTAGAGAATGATGTAGATTCGTAATAAAGGGATGCAGAGGCTCAAGAGAATGATGCAGTGGCTCAAGAGAGTGATGTAGAGGATCAAGAGAGTGATGCAGAGGCTGAATAGAGAGATGCAGATGCTTAAGAGAGTGATTCGTATTATTTAGATCCAAGAAAAGACATATGACAATGTTGTTTCCAATACAAATGATAAAAACCAATGTGTTTCCATTAGAATTAACTAAAATGTTCCTGATTTTCCGTTTATATTACCGATGGAAGATGTACACGTAAAACCGCTCTAATCCGGCTGAAACGTCGATATATGCAATAAAAACAGAACTTCTCCCCTTTTCAATATATTACCCAGTATTTTGAGAGTGATGCAGAGGCTTAAGCGAGTGATGCAGAGGCTGAAGAGAGTGTTGCAGAGGCTTAAGAGAGGGATGCAGAGGCTCAAGAGATTGATGCAGAGGCTCAAGAGAGTGATGCAAAGGCTCAAGAGAGGGAGGCAGAGGCTCAACAGAATGATGCAGAGGCTCAAGAGAGTGATGCAGAGGATCAAGACAGTGATTCAGAGGCTGAAAAGAGATGCAGAGGCTTAAAAGAATGATGCAGAGTCTCAAGAGAGTGATGCAGGGGCTCAAGAGAATGATGTAGAGGCTTAAGAGAGGGATGTAGAGGCTCAAGAGAATGATGCAGAGGCTCAAGAGAGTGATGCAGAGGATCAAGAGAGGGATGCAGAGGTTTAAGAGAGTGATGCAGAGGCTTAAGAGAGGGATGCAGAGGCTCAAGAGAATGATGCAGAGGCTCAAGAGAGTGCTGCAAAAGGCTCAAGAGAGGGATGCTGAGGATCTAGAAAGGGATGCAGAGGCTCAAGAGAGTGATACAGAGGCTCAAGAGAGAAAGGCAGAGGTTGAAGAGAGTGATGCAAAGCCTCAAGAGAGTGATGCAGAGGCTCAAGAGAATGATGTAGAGGCTTAAGAGAGGGTTGCAGAGGCTCAAGAGAATGATGCAGAGGATCAAAGGCCCCTGCATCCCTCTCTCAAGCTTCTGCATTACTCTCTTGAGCCTCTGCTTCACTCTCTTAAGCCTCTGCATCACTCTCTTAAGCCTCTGAATCACTCTCTTGAGCCTCTGCATTACTCTCTTGAGCCCCTGCATCCCTCTCTCAAGCCTCTGCATCACTCTCTTGAGCCTCTGCATCACCCTCTTAAGCCTCTCCATCCCTCTATTGAGCCTCTGCATCACTCTCTTCAGCCTCTTCATCCCTCTCTTGAGCCTCTGGAACACTCTCTTCAGCCTCTGCATCACTCTCTTAAGCCTCTGAATCCCTCTCTTGAGGCCTCTGCATAACTTTCTCGAGCCTCTGCATCACTCTCTTGATTCTCTGCATCACTCTCGTAAGCCTCTGAGTCACTCTCGCGAGCCTCTGCATCACTCATATGATCCTCTGCATCACTCTCTTGAGCCTCTGCATAACTCTTTTGAGCCTCTGCATCACTCTCTAGCGCCTCTGCATCACTCTCTTCAGCCTCTGCATCACTCTCTTAAGCCTCTGCTTCCCTCTCTTGATCCTCTGCATCACTCTCTTGAGCATCTGCATCACTCTCTTAAGCCTCTGCATCACTCTCGTAAGCCTCTGAATCACTCTCTTGAGCCTCTGCATCACTCTCTTGAGCCCCTGCATCCCAATCTTGAGCCTCTGCATCACTCTCTTGAGTCTCTGCATCTCCCTTTTAAGCCTCTGCATCCCTCTTTTGAGCCTCTGCATCACTTTCTTAACCCTGTGCATTCTTTTGGTCATATTTTGCTCATTATTTGAGTCATTTTTTGGAGCCAAATTCTGGCTCCCTGCACGTAATCGTAGTTTGAAATTACGACTTTTTATATCGAAAATATTCCAATTTCTGAGAGCAGCGATGGGTCACATTTTGCCCAAACACCCCTGCAGTTTTCAAAATATCCCAAACATCCCAAATTCAACCCTTGAGCCTAATTTTGGAGCCAAATTCTGACTTTCTCCACGTATTCGCAGTTTGAAATTACGAATTTTTATACTGAAAACATGCCAATTACTGAAAGCTGAGATGTGTCACATTTTGCCCAAACCCCCCTGCAGTTTTCAAAATATCCCAAACATCCCAAATTCAACCCTTGAGCTAAATTTTGGAGCCAAATTCTGGCTCTCTGCACGTATTCGCAGTTTGATATTACTACTTTTTATACTGAAAATATGCCAATCACTGAAAGCAGCGATGTGTCACATTTTGCCCAAACCCCCCCCCCCCCCCTGCAGTTTGCAAAATATCCCAAACATCCCAAATTCGACGCTTGAGATATATTTTGGAGCCAAATTCGGGCTCTCTGCACGTATTCGCAGTTTGAAATTATTTCATTTTATACAGACAATATGCCAATTACTGAGAGTGGCGATGGGTCACATTTTGTCAAACCCCCCCCCCCCCTGCAGTTTTCAAAATATCTCAAACATCCCAAATTCGACCCCTTGAGCAATATTTTGGAGCCAAACTCTGGCTGTCTGCACGTATTCGCAGTTTGAAATTACGAATTTTTATTCCGAAAAAATGCCATTTACTGAGAGCGGCGATGAATCACATTTTGCCCAAACACTCCTTGCAGTTTTCAAAATATCCAAAACATCCAAAAGTCGACGCTTGAGCCATATTTTGAAGCCAAATTCTAGCTCTCTGCACGTATTCGCAGTTTCAAATTACGACTTTTTATACCGAAAATATGCCAATTACTGAAATCGGCGATGGATCGCATTCTGCCCAAACCCTCCCTGCAGTTTTCAAAATATAAAAAAAATAACAAATTCGACGCTTGAGCTATATTTTTGAGCCAAATTCTGGCTCTCTGCACGTATTCGCAGTTTGAAATTACGACTTTTTACACCGAAAATATGCCAATTACTGAGAGCGGCGAAGTATCACATTTTGCCCAAACCCTCCCTGTAGTTCTCTAAATACCCCAAACATACCAAATTCGATCCTTGATTCAAATTTGGAGCCAAATTCTGACTCTCTGCGCGTATTCGCAGTTTGAAATTACGACTTTTTATACCGAAAATATGACAATTACTGAAAGCAACGATTGATCACATTTTGCCATAACCCTTCCTACAGTTTTCAAAATATCCCAAACATCCGAAATTCCACGCTTGAGCAATATTTTGGAGCCAAATTCTGGCTTTCTGCACGTATTCGCAGTTTGAAATTATTTCATTTTATACCGAAAATATACCAATTACTGAACGCAGCGATGGGTCACCTTTTTCCCAAACCCGCCTACAGTTTGCAATTTATCCCAAACATCCCAAATTCGAACCTTGAGTCATATTTTGGAGCCAAATTCTGGCTTTCTGCACGTATTCGCAGTTTGAAATTACGAATTTTTATACCGAAAATTTCCCAATTACTGAAAGCGGCGATGGATCACATTTTGCCCAAACCCTCCCTGCAGTTTTCAAAATATCCCAAACATCCCAAATTCGACCCTTCAGCCATATTTTGGAGCCAAATTCTGGCTCTCTGCATGTATTCGCAGTTTGAAATTACGATTTTTTTTTTTTTTTTTTGAGATATATACAAGAGTTGTTACATTCTATTACAGCAACTAGTACGCGTAGCGTTTCGGGCAGGTCCCTGGAATACGATCCCCTTCCGCGAAGAATCATTTTTTCATCCAAGTACACATTTTACTGTTGTGTTAAACAGAGGCTACAGTTAAGGAATTGCGCCCAGTAAATCAATCCCGGCCAGGATACGAACCCATGACATAGCGCTAGTGGAACGCCAGGCGAGTGTCTTACCACTACACCACGTAGACTGTAAATCCAAAATCCATATACAAAAAAAAATGCTAATTACTGAGAGCGCCGATGGATCACATTTTGCCCAAACCCTCCCTGCTGTTTTCAAAATATCCCAAACATCCCAAATTCGACCCTTAAGAATTATTTTGAAGCCAAATTCTGGTTCTCTGCACGTATTCGCAGTTTGAAATTACGACTTTTTATACTGAAAATATGCCAATTACTGAAAGCAGCGATGGGTCACATTTTGCCCAAACCCTCCCTGCAGTTTTCAAAATATTCCCAACATCCCAAATTCGACCCTTGAGCCATATTTTGGAGCCACATTCTGGCTTTCTGCATATATTCGCAGGTTGAAATTACGACATTTTATACCGAAAATATGCAAATTACTGAAAGCAGCGATGGGTCATATTTTGCCCAAACCCCCCCCTGCAATTTTTAAAATATCCCAAACATCCCCAATTCGACGCTTGAGACATATTTTGGATCCAAATTCGGGCTCTCTGCACGTATTCGCAGTTTGAAATAATTTCATTTTATACCGACAATATGCCAATTACTGAAAGCAGCGATGGGTCACATTTTGCCAAAACCCCCTTGCAGTTTCAAACTTCCCAAATTCGACCCTTGAGTTATATTTTGGAGCCAAATTCTGGCTGTCTGCACGTATTCGCAGTTTGATATTACGAATTTTTATACCGAAAAAATGTAATTTACTGAGAGCAGCGACGGATCACATTTTGCCCAAACCCTCGCTGCACTTTTCAAAATATCCAAAACATCCAGAAGTTGACCCTTGAGCCATATTTTGAAGCCAAATTCTGGCTCTCTGCACGTATTTGCAGTTTGAAATTACTACTTTTTATACAGAAAATATGCCAATTACTAAAAGCGGCGATATAACACATTCTGCCCAAACCCTTCCTCCAGTTTTCAAAGTATCCCAAACATAACAAATTTGACGCTTGAGCCATATTTTTTAGCCAAATTCTGGCTCTCTGAACGTATTCGCAGTTTGAAATGACGACTTTTTATACCAAAAATATGCCAATTACTGTGAGCGACGATGGACCACATTTTGCCTAATCCCTCCTTGCAGTTTTCAAAATATCCCAAACATCCTAAATTCGACCTTTGAGCCTAATTTTGGAGCCAAATTCTGGCTCTCTGCACGTATTTGCAGTCTAAAATTACGACTTTTTATACCGAAAAAATGCCAATTACTGAGTGCGGCGATGGATCACATTTTGCCCAAACCCTCCTTGCAGTTTTCAAAATATCCAAAACTTCCAAAAGTCGACGCTTGAGCCATATTTTGAAGTCAAATTCTGGCTCTCTGCACGAATTCGCAGTTTCATATTACGGTTTTTTATACCGAAAATATGCCAATTACTGAAAGCGGCGATGGATCACATTCTGCCCAAACCCTTCCTGCAGTTTTCAAAATATCCCAAACATAACAAATTCGACCCTTGAGCAATATTTTTGAGCCAAATTCTGGCTCTCTGAACGTATTCGCAGTTTGAAATTACGACTTTTTATACCGAAAATATGCCAATTACTGAAAGCGGCGATGGATCACATTTTGCCCAAACCTTCCCTGTAGTTTTCAAAATATCCCAAACATCCCAAATTCGAACAAAAATCCCTCTCTTGAGCCTCTGCATCCCTCTCTTGAGCCTTTTCATCCAGCTCTTGAGCCTCTGCATCCCTCTCTTGAGCCTCTGCATCCCTCTCTTGAGCCTCTGCATCACTCTCTTTAGCCTCTGCATCACTCTCGTACACCTCTGAATACTCTCTTGAGCCTCTGTATCACTCTCAGGAGCCTCTGTATCACTCTCTTAAGCCTCTGCATCCCTCTCTTGAGGCTCTGAATCCCTCTCTTGAGTCTCTGCATCACTCTCTAGAGCCTCTGCATCACTCTGTTCATCCTCTGCATACCTCTCTTGAGCATCTGCATCACTCTCTTGGGCCCGTTCATCCCTCTCTTGAGCCTCTCCATCACTCTCTTGAGCCTCTGCATCACCCTCTTACGCCTCTGCATCCCTATTTTGAGCCTCTGCGAATACGTGCAGAGAGACTGCGAAACTGAAACTGAAACTGAACTGAAACTGAAACTGAAACTTTGAAACTGCAAATACGTGCAAAGAGCCAGAATTTGGCTCCAAAACATGACACAAGCGTCGAATTTGGGATGTTTGATATATTTTGAAAACTGCAGGGAGGGTTTGGGCAAAATGTGATCCATCGCCGCTCTCAGTAATTGGGAAATTTTCGGTGTAAAAATTCGTAATTTCAAACTGCGAATATGTGCAGAAAGCCAGAATTTGGCTCCAAAATGTGGCTCAAGGTTCGAATTTGGGACGTTTGGGATAATTTGCAAACTGCAGGCGGGTTTGGGCAAAATGTGACCCATCGCTGCTTTCAGTAATTGGCATATTTTCGGTATAAAATAAAATAATTTCAAACTGCGAATACGTGCAGAAAGTCAGAATTTGGGTCCAAAATATAGCTCAAGGGTCGAATTTTGGATGTTTGGGATATTTTAAAAACTGCAGGAAGGGTTTGTGCAAAATGTGACCTATCGCTGCTTTTAGTTATTGGCATATTTTCAGTATAAAAATCCGTAATTTCAAACTGCGAATACGTGCAGAAAGTCAGAATTTGGCTGCAAAATTAGGATCAAGGATCGAATTTGGGAAGTTTGGGGTATTTTGAAAACTGCAGGGAGGGTTTGGGCAAAATGTGATACATCGCCGCTCTCAGTAATTGGCATATTTTCGGTATAAAAAGTCGTAATTTCAAACTGCGAATACGTGCAGAGTGCCAGAACTTGGCTCCAAAATATGACTCAAGCGTCGAATTTGGGATGTTTGGGATATTTTGAAAACTGCAGGGAGTGTTTGGGCAAAATGTGATCCATCGCCGCGTTCAGTAATTGGCATATTTTCGGTGTAAAAACTCGTAATTTCAAACTGCGAATACGTGTAAAGAGCCAGAATTTGGCTTCAAAATATGGCTCAAGGGTCAACTTTTGGATGTTTTGGATATTTTGAAAAGTGCAGGGAGGGTTTGGGCAAAATGTGATCCATCGCTGCTCTCAGTAAATGGCATTTTTTCGGAATAAAAATTCGTAATTTCAAACTGCGAATACGTGCAGACAGCCAGAATTTGGGTCCAAAATATAGCTTAATGGTCAAATTTGGGAAGTTTGGGATATTTTGAAAACTGCAGGGGGGTTTTGGCAAAATGTGACCCATCGCCGCTCTCAGTAATTGGCATATTGTCGGTATAAAATGAAAATATTTCAAACTGCGAATACGTGCAGAAAGTCAGAATTTGGCTGCAAAATTAGGATCAAGGATCGAATTTGGGAAGTTTGGGATATTTTGAAAACTGCAGGAAGGGTTTGGGCAAAATGTGATCAATCGCCGCTCTCAGTAATTGTCATATTTTCGGTATAAAAAGTCGTAATTTCAAACTAGGAATACGTGCAGAGAGCCAGAGTTTGGCTCCAAAATATGACTCAAGTGTCGAATTTGGGATGTTTGAAATATTTTGAAAACTGAAGGGAGGGTTTGGGCAAAATGTGACCCATCGCTGCTTTCAGTTATTGGCATATTTTTGGTATAAAAAGTCGTAATTTCAAACTGCGAATACGTGCAGAGAGCCAGAATTTCGCTCCAAAATAAGGCTCAAGGGTCGAATTTTGGATGTTTGGGATATTTTGAAAACTGCAGGGAGGGTTTGGCAAGAATGTGATCCATCGCCGCTTTCAGTAATTGGCATATTTTCGGTATAAAAAGTCGTAATTTCAAACTGCGAATACGTGCAGAGAGCCAGAATTTGGCTATAAAATAAGGCTCAAGGGTCGAATTTTGGATGTTTGGGATATTTTGAAAACTGCAGGGAAGGTTTTGGCAAAATGAGATCCATCGCCGCTTTCAGTAATTTTCATATTTTTGGTATAAAAAGTCGTAATTTCAAACTGGGAATACGTGCAGAGCCATAATTTGGCTCCAAAATTAGGCTCAATGGTCGAATTTGGGATGTTTGTGATATTTTGAAAACTGCAGGGAGGGTTTGGCCAGAATGTGATCCATCGCCGCTTTTAATAATTGGCATATTTTCGGAATAAAAAGTCGTAATTTAAAACTGCGAATACGTGCAGAGAGCCAGAATTTGGTTCCAAAAATAGGCTCAAGGGTCGAATTTGGGATGTTTTGGATATTTTGCAAACTGCAGGGGGTTTTGGGCAAAATGTGATACATCGCTGCTTTCAGTAATTGGCATATTTTCAGTATAAAAAGTCGTAATTTTAGACTGCGAATACGTACAGTGAGCCAGAATTTGGCTCCAAAATAATTCTTATGGGTCGATTTTGGGATGTTTGGGATATTTTGAAAACTGCAGGGGGTTTTGGGCAAAATGTGATCCATCGCCGATTTCAGTAATTGGCATATTTTCGGTATAAAAATTCGTAACTTCAAACTGCGAATACGTGCAGAGAGCCAGAATTTGGCTCAAAAATATGGCTCAAACGTCAAATTTGTTATGTTTGGGATATTTTGAAAACTGCAGGGAGGGTTTGGGCAAAATGTGATCCATCGCCGCTCTCAGTAACTAGCATATTTTGTGTAAATGGATTTTGGATTTACAGTCTCCGTGGTATAGTGGTAAGACACTCGCCTGGCGTTCCGCTAGCGCTATGTCACTGGTTTGTATCCTGGCCAGGGAGGTTTTACTGGTCGCAATTCCTTAACTGTAGCCTTTTTTTTAACGCAACAGTAAAATGTGAACTTGGAGGAAAAAACGATTCTTCGCGGCAGGGGGATCGTATTCCAGGGACCTGCCCGAAACGCTACGCGTACTAGTGGCTGTAATAGAATGTAACAACTCTTGTATATATAAAAAATAATATATATATATATATAAAAAGTCGTAATTTCAAACTGCGAATACATGCAGAGAGCCAGAATTTGGCTCCAAAATATGGCTGAAGGGTCGAATTTGGGATGTTTGTGATATTTTGAAAACTGCAGGGAGGGTTTGGGCAAAATGTGATCCATCGCCGCTTTCAGTAATTGGCATATTTTCGGTATAAAAATTCGTAATTTCAAACTGCGAATACGTGCAGAAAGCCAGAGTTTGGCTCCAAAATATGGCTCAAGGTTCGAATTTGGGATGTTCGGGATATTTTGCAAACTGCAGGGGGGGGTTTGGGCAAAATGTGACCCATCGCTGCTTTCAGTAATTGGCATATTTTCGGTATAAAATGAAACAATTTCAAACTGCGAATACATGCAGATAGCCCGAAATTGGCTCCAAAATATTGTAAGCCTCTGCATCACTCTCTTAAGCCTCTGCATCACTCTCGTAAACCTCTGAATCACTCTCTTGAGCCTCTCCATCACTCTTCTGAGGCTCTGCATCCCTCTCTTGAGCCTCTGCATCACTCTCTTGAGCCTCTGCATCACCCTCTTAAGCCTCTGCATCCCTCTTTTGAGCCTCTGCATCACTTTTTTAAGCCTCTGCATCCCTTTCTTGAGCCTCTGCGTCTCTCTCTCTTGAGCCTCTGCATCACCCTCTTAAGCCTATGCATATCTCTCATGAGCCTCTGCATCCCTCTCGTGAGTCTTTGCATCACTCGCTTAAGCCTCTGCATCCCTCTCTTGAGCCTCTGCATCACTCTGAAGAGCCTCTGCATCCCTCTCTTGTGCCTCTGCATCCCTCACTTGAGCCTCTGCATCCCTCTCTTGAGCCTCTGCGTCACTCGTAAGCCTCTGAATGACTCTCTTGAGCCTCTGCATCCCTCTCTTGAGCCTCTGCATCACTCTCTTTACCCTCTGCATCCCTCTCTAGAGCCTCTGCATCACTCTCTTGCGCCTCTGCATCACTCTCTTGAGCCTCTACATCCCTCTCATGAGCCTCTGCATCTCTCTCTTAAGCCTCTGCATCACTCTCTTGAGCCTTTGCATCACTCTCTTAAGCCTCTGCAACACTCTCTTCAGCCTCTGCATCACTCACATAAGCTTCTGCATCCCTCTCTTGATCATCTGCATCACTCTCTTAAGCCTCTGCATCACTCTCTTGATCCTCTGCATAACTCTTTTGAGCCTCTGCATCACTCTCTAGAGCCTCTGCATCACTCTCTTGAGCCTCTGCATCCCTCTCTTGTGCCTCTGCAACACTCTCTTCAGCCTCTGCATCACTCACTTAAGCCTCTGAATCTCTCTCTTGAGGCCTCTGCATCACTCTCTCGAGCCTCTGCATCACTCTCTTGATCCTCTGCATCACTCTCTTCAGCCTCTGCATCATTCTCTTCAGCCTCTGCATCCCTCTCTTAAGCCTCTGCATCATTCTCTTCAGCCTCTGCATTCTCTTCAGCCTTTGAAATTACGATATTTTATACCGAAAATATGGTAATTACTGAAAGCAGCGATGGATTACATTTTGCCCCAACCCCCACCCCCCTGCAGTTTTCAAAATATCCCAAACATCCCAAATTCGACCCTTGAGCCATATTTTAAAGCCAAATTTTGGCTTTTTGCACGTATTCGCAGTTTGAAATTACGACTTTTTATTCCGAAAATATGTCAATTACTGAGAGTGTCGATGGGTCAAATTTTGCCCAAACCCCCCTGCAGTTTTCAAAATATCCCAAACATCCCAAATTCGACACTTGAGCCATATTTTGGAGCCAAATTCTGACCCTCTCCACAAATTTGCAGGTTGAAATTACGATATTTTATACCGAAAATTTGCCAATTACTGAAACCGGCGATCGATCACATTTTGCCCAAACCCTCCCTGCCATTTTTAAAATATCCCAAACATCCTCAATTCGACGCTTGAGTCATATTTTGGAGACAAATTCTGGCTCTTTGCACGTATTCGCAGTTTGAAATTTCGTCATTTTATAGCGAAAATATGCCAATTACTGAGAGCGGCGATGTGTCACATTTTGCCCAATCTCCCTTGCAGTTTTCAATATATCCCAAACATCCCAAATTCGACCCTTGAGCCATATTTTGGAGCCAAATTGTGGCTCTCTGCACATATTCGCAGTTTGAAATTACGATTTTTTTTTTCCGAAAATATGTCATTTACTGAGAGAGTCGATGTGTCACATATTGCCCACACCCCCCTGCAGTTTTCAAAACATCCCAAACATCCCAAATTCGACCCTAGAGCTATATTTTGGAGCCAAATTCTGGCTCTGTGCTTGTATTCGCAGTTTGAAATTACGAATTTTTATATTGAAAATATGCCAATAACTGAAAGCAGCAATGGGTCACAATTTGCCCAAACCCCCCTGCAGTTTCCAAATATCTGAAACATCCCAAATTCGACCCTTGAGCCATATTTTGGAGCCAAATTCTGGCTTTCTGCACGCATTCCCAGTGTGAAATTACGAATTTTTATACCGAAAATATGCCAATTACTGAAAGCGGCGATGGATCACGTGTTGCCTGAACCCTCCCTGCATTTTTCAAAATATCCCAAACATCCCAAATTCGACCCGTGAGCCATTATTTGGAGCCAAATTTTGGCTTTCTGCACGTATTCGCAGTTTGAAATTACGACTTTTTATACCGAAAATATGCCAATTACTGAAAGCGGCAACGGATCACATTTTCCTCAAGCCTCCTGCAGTTTTCAAAATATCCCAAACATCCCAAATTCGACCATTGAGCTATATTTTGGAGCCAAATTTTGGCTTTCTGCACGTATTCGCAGTTTGAAATTACGACTTTTTGTACCGAAAATATGCCAATTACTGAGAGCGGCGATGGATCACATTTTGCTCAAACCCTCCCTTCAGTTTTCAAAATATCCCAAACATGCCAAATTCGACCGTCGAGCCATATTTTGGAGCCAAATTCCGGCTTTCTGCATGTATTCGCAGTTTGAAACTACGACATTTAATACCGAAAATATGCCAATTACTGAAAGAGGCGATGGATCAAATTTTGCCCAAACCCTCCCTGCAGTTTTCAAAATATCCTAACCATCCCAAATTCGACCCTGCAGTAATATTTTGGAGCCTAATTCTGGCCATCTGCACATATTCGCAAGTTGAAATTACGATATTTTATACCGAAAATATGCCAATTACTAAGAGCAGCGATGGGTCACATTTGACCCAATCCCCCCTGCAGTTTTCAAAATATCCCAAACATCCTAAATTCGACCCTTGAGCTATATTTTGGAGCCAAAATTTGGCTCTCTGCATGTATTCGCAGTTTGAAATTACGACTTTTTATATCGAAAATATACCAATTACTGAAAGCAGCGATGGGTCACATTTTGTCCAAACCCTCCCTGCAGTTTGCAAATTATCCCAAACATCCCAAATTCGACCCTTGAACCATATTTTGGAGCAAAATTCTGGCTCTCTGTACATATTCGCAGGTTGAAATTATGATATTTTATATCAAAAATATGCCAATTACTGAAAGCAGCGATGGGTCACATTTTGCCCCCCCCCCCTTGCAGTTTTCAAAATATCCCAAACATCTCAAATTCGACGCTTGAGCCATATTTTGGAGTCAAATTCGGGCTCTCTGCACGTATTTGTAGTTTGAAATTTCGAATATTTATACCGAAAATATGCCAATTACTGAGAGCAGCGATGGATCACATTTTGCTCAAACCCTCCCTGTAGTTTTTAAAATATCCCAAACATCCCAAATTCGACACTTGACCCATATTTTGGAGCCAAATTTTGGCTTTCTGCATGTATTCGCAGTTTGAAATTACGACTTTTTATACCGAAATTATGCCAATTACTGAGAGCAGCTATGAATCACATTTTGCCCAAACCTTCCCTTCAATTTTCAAAATATCCCAAACATCCCAAATTCGAGCATTGAGCTATATTTTGGAGCAAAATTCTGGCTCTCTGCACATATTCGCAGTTATAAGTTACGACTTTTTATACCGAAAATATGCTAATTACTGAGAGCGGCGATGGACCACATTTTGCTCAAACCCTCCCTGCCGTTTTCCAAAAATCCTAAACATCCCAAATTCGACCGTTGAGCCATATATTGGAGCCAAAATTTGGCTTTCTACATGTATTCGCAGTTTGAAATTACGACATTTAATACCGAAAATATGCCAATTACTGAAAGCAGCGATGGATCACATTTTGCCCAAACCCTCCCTGCAAGTTTCAAAATATCCCAACCATTTCAAATTCGACCCTTCAGTCATATTTTGGAGCGAAATTAGGCTCTCTGCACATATTCGCAGGTAAAATATGCCAATTACTGAAAGCAGCGATGGGTCACATTTTGCCCAAACACCCCTGAAGTTTTCAAAATATCCCAAACATCCCAAATTCGACCCTTGAGCTATATTTTGGAGCCAAATTCTGGCTCTCTGCGTGTATTCGCAGTTTGAAATTACAACTTTTTATACCGAAAATATGAAAATGACTGAAATCAGCGATGGGTCACATTTTGTCCAAACCCCCCTGCAGTTTGCAAAATATCCCAAACATCCCAAATTCTACCTTTGAGCCATATTTTGGAGCCAAATTGTGGCTCTCTGCACATATTCGCAGTTAGAAATTGCGAATTTTTATACCAAAAAAATGTCAATTACTGAGAGCGACGATGTGTCACATTTTGCTCAAACCCCCCTGCAGTTTTCAAAATATCCCAAACATCCTAAATTCGACCCTTGAGCTATATTTTAGAGCCAAATTCTGGCTCTCTGCACGTATAAGCAGTTTGAAATTACAACCTTTTTTAATTTTTTTGAAATTACGATCATTTTTTTCGTATATTTAAAGAATTAATAACAATAAACTGAAAATTCACAAAAAACGTGGAAAAACGGCTAAATATTGCCTAGTTCAATGATATTTTGTTTAAATCACATAAAGGAAAAGGGGATGATGAACGTGAAAATATTGCTAAATTCGATGATTTTTCGAATTTTCTTTAGAGAGATCCCTCTCTCAAGCCTGTGCATCACTCTCTTGAGCCTCTGCATCACCCTCATAAGCCTCTGCCTCACTCTCTTAAGCCTCTGCATCACTCTCTTGAACCTCTGCTTCCCTCTCTTGAGCCTCTGCATCACTCTAAAGAGCCTCTGCATCCCTCTCTTGAGCCTCTGCATCACTCTAAAGAGCCTCTGCATCCCTCTCTTAAGCCTCTGCATCACTCTCTTGAGCCTCTGCATCCCTATCTTCAGCCTCTGCATCACTCTCTTAAGCCTCTGCATCACTCTCTTAAGCCTCTGCATCACTCTCTTGAGCCTCTGAATCCCTCTCTTCAGCCTCTGAATCCCTCTCTTGAGCCTCTGCATCCCTCTCTTGAACTCCTGCATCCCTCTCATGAGCCTCTGCATCACTTTCTTGAGCCTCTGCATCACTCTCTTAAGCCTCTGCATCACTCTCTTATGCCTCTGCTTCCCTCTCTCGATTCTCTACATCACTCTCTTAAGCCTTTGCATCACTCTCAAAGCCTCTGCATCTCTCTCTTGAGTCTCGGCATCACTCTCTTGAGTCTCTGCATCAATCTCTTAATCCTCAGCATCCCTCCCTTCATCCTCTGCATCAATTTCTTGAGCCTCTGCATCATTCTCTTGAGCCTCTGCATCCCTCTCCTTAGCCTCTACATCATTCTCTTGAGCCTCTGCGTCACTCTCTTTAGCCTCTGCATCATTCTCTTAAGCCTTTGCATCTTTCTCTTGAGCCTCTGCATCCCACTCTTGAGCCCCTGCATCCCTCTCTTCAACCTTTGCATCACTTTCTTAAGCCTCTGCATCACCCTCTTAAGTCTCTGCATCCGTTTTTTGAGCCTCTGCATCACTTTCTTAAGCCTCTGCATCTCTTTCTTGAGCCTCTACATCACTTGCTTAAGCCTCTGCATCCCTCTCTTGAGCCTCTGCATCCCTCTCCTAAGCCTCAGCATCATTCTCTTGAGCCTCTGCATCCCTCTCTTGAAGTCCTGCATCTCTCTCATTAACCTCTGCATCGCTCTCTTGAGCCTTTTCATCACTCTCTTAAGCCTCTGTATCCCTCTCTTGAGCCTCTGCATTACTCTCAAGAGCCTCTGCATCCCTCTCTTGTGCCTCTGCATCCCTCAGCTGAGCCTCTGCTTCCCTCTCTTGAGCCTCTAGATCTCTCTCTTGAGCCTCTGCATCCCTCTCTTGAGCCTCTGCATCACTCTCTTGAGCCTTTACATCACTCTCTTAAGTCTCTGCATCCCTCTCTTGAGCCTCTGCATCACTCTAAAGAGCCTCTGCATCCCTCCCTTCTTCCTCTGCATCCCTCAATTAAGCCTCTACTTCCCTCTCTTGAGCCTCTGAATCTCTCTCTTGAGCGTATGCATCCCTCTCTTGAGCCTCTGCATCTCTCTCTTGTGCCTCTGTATCCCTTACTTGAGCCTCTGCATCCCTCTCTTGATTCTCTGCATCCCTCTCTTAAGCCTCTGCATCACTCTCTTAAGCCTCTGCATCAGTCTCGTAAGCCTCTGAATCACTCTCTTGAACCTCTGCATCCGTCTCTTGAGCCTCTGAATCCCTCTCTTGAGCCTCTGAATCCCTCTCTTGAGCCTCTGCATCCCTCTCTTGAACTCCTGCATCCCTCTCATGAGCCTCTGCATCACTTTCTTAAGCCTCTGCATCACTCTCTTAAGCCTCTGCATCACTCTCGTAAGCCTCTGCATCACTCTCTTATGCCTCTGCTTCCCTCTCTTGATTCTCTACATCACTCTCTTAAGCCTCTGCATCACTCTCTTAATCCTCAGCATCCCTCCCTTCATCCTCTGCATCAATCTCTTGAGCCTCTGCTCAAGAGACTTGAAAATGAAGTATTTAAGGTTATTATCTAATCAATTATGTGTTTGCATCATTTTTATCGTATATATATGAATTAATACCCATGGACGGAAAATTCACAAAAACGTGGAAAACGGCAAAATATTGCCTAATTCGATGATATTTTGTTTAAATCACATGAAGGAAAAGGGGATGATAAACGTCAAAATATTGCTAAATTCGATGATTTTTCGTACGAAACAAAATGCAAGAAAACTTGCTTAAAATGCAAAATTATGCGAAATTCTGAGATTTCAAGGCCAAATCACATATCGTGATACTACATGAAATAGTATCGAAATATTGGTAAAAAATGAATATATTTACGTAATATCAAACTACATGAAAAACGTGAAAAAAGTCACTATTTAACCATATTTGAGGATTTTAACTTCAAATCATAGAGCAAGGTTTCGTATTATTTGGATCCAAGAAAAGACATATGACAATGTTGTTTCCAATACAAATGATAAAAATCAAAGTGTTTTCATTAGAATTAACTAAAATGTTCCTGGTTTTCCGTTTATATTACCGATGGAAGATGTACACGAAAATCGCTCTATTCCGGCTGAAACGTCGATATATGCAATAAAAACAGAACTTCTCCCCTTTTCAATATCTTACTCAGTATTTTAACGAGAAAGAAATAGTTGATTGAAAATGAAGTATTTAAGGTTATTATCCAATCAATTATGTGTTTGCATCATTTTTATCGTATATATATGAATTAAAACCCATGGACTGAAAATTCACAAAAACGTGGAAAACGGCAAAATATTGCCTAATTCGATGATATTTTGTTTAAATCACATGAAGGAAAAGGAGATGATAAACGTCAAAATATTGCTATATTCGACGATTTTTCGTACGAAACAAAATGCAAGAAAACTTGCTCAAAATGCAATATTATGCGAAATTCTGAGATTTGAAGGCCAAATCACATATCATGATACTACATGAAATAGTATCGAAATATTGGTAAAAATGAATATATTTACGTAATATCAAACTACATGAAAAACGTGAAAAAAGTCACTATATAACCATATTTGAGGATTTTAACTTCAAATCATAGAGCGAGGTTTCGTATTATTTAGATCCAAGAAAAGACATATGACAATGTTGTTTCCAATACAAATGATAAAAAACAATGTGTTTTCATTAGAATTAACTATAATGTTCTAGATTTTCCGTTTATATTAAAGATGGAAGATGTACACGTAAAACCGCTCTAATCCGGCTGAAACGTCGATATATGCAATAAAAACCGAACGTCTCCCCTTTTCAATATCTTACTCAGTATTTTAACGAGAAACAAATAGATGATTGAAAATGAAGTATTTAAGGTTATTATCTAATCAATTATGTGTTTGCATCATTTTTATCGTATATATATGAATTAAAACCCATGGACTGAAAATTCACAAAAACGTGGAAAACGGCAAAATATTGCCTAATTCGATGATATTTTGTTTAAATCACATGAAGGAAAAGGAGATGATAAACGTCAAAATATTGCTATATTCGGTGATTTTTCGTACGAAACAAAATGCAAGAAAACTTGCTCAAAATGCAATATTATGCGAAATTCTGAGATTTGAAGGCCAAATCACATATCGTGATACTACATGAAATAGTATCGAAATATTGGTAAAAATGAATATATTTACGAATTATCAAACTACATGAAAAACGTGAAAAAAGTCACTATATAACCATATTTGAGGATTTTAACTTCAAATCATAGAGCGAGGTTTCGAATTATTTAGATCCAAGAAAAGACATATGACAATGTTGTTTCCAATACAAATGATAAAAAACAATGTGTTTTCATTAGAATTAACTATAATGTTCTTGATTTTCCGTTTATATTAAAGATGGAAGATGTACACGTAAAACCGCTCTAATCCGGCTGAAACGTCGATATATGCAATAAAAACCGAACGTCTCCCCTTTTCAATATCTTACTCAGTATTTTAACGAGAAACAAATAGATGATTGAAAATGAAGTATTTAAGGTTATTATCTAATCAATTATGTGTTTGCATCATTTTTATCGTATATATATGAATTAAAACCCATGGACTGAAAATTCACAAAAACGTGGAAAACGGCAAAATATTGCCTAATTCGATGATATTTTGTTTAAATCACATGAAGGAAAAGGAGATGATAAACGTTAAAATATTGCTAAATTCGATGATTTTTCGTACGAAGCAAAATGCAAGAAAATTTGCTTAAAATGCAATATTATGCGAAATTCTGAGATTTGAAGGCCAAATCACATATCGTGATACTACATGAAATAGTATCGAAATATTGGTAAAAATGAATATATTTACGTAATATCAAACTACATGAAAAACGTGAAAAAAGTCACTATATAACCATATTTGAGGATTTTAACTTCAAATCATAGAGCGAGGTTTCGTATTATTTAGTTCCAAGAAAAGACATATGACAATGTTGTTTCCAATACAAATGATAAAAAACAATGTGTTTTCATTAGAATTAACTATAATGTTATTGATTTTCCGTTTATATTAACGATGGAAGATGTACACGTAAAACCGCTCTAATCCGGCTGAAACGTCGATATATGCAATAAAAACCGAACTTCTCCACTTTTCAATATCTTACTCAGTATTTTATCGAAAAACAAATAGGTGATTGAAAAGGAAGTATTTAAGGTTATTATCTAATCAATTATGTGTTTACATCATTTTTATCGTATATATATATGAATTAATCCCCATGGACGGAAAATTCACAAAAACGTGGAAAACGGCAAAATATTGCCTAATTCGATAATATTTTGTTTAAATCACATGAAGGAAAAGGAGATGATAAACGTTAAAATATTGCTAAATTCGATGATTTTTCGTACGAAGCAAAATGCAAGAAAACTTGCTTAAAATGAAATATTATGCGAAATTCCTAGATTTGAAGGCCAAATCACATATCGTGATAGTACATGAAATAGTATCGAAATATTGGTAAAAATGAATATATTTACGTATTATCAAACTACATGAAAAACGTGAAAAAAGTCAGTATATAACCATATTTGAGGATTTTAACTTCAAATCATAGAGCGAGGTTTCGTATTATTTAGATCCAAGAAAAGACATATGACAATGTTGTTTCCAATACAAATGATAAAAAACAATGTGTTTTCATTAGAATTAACTATAATGTTCTTGATTTTCCGTTTATATTAACGAGGGAAGATGTACACGTAAAACCGCTCTATTCCGGCTGAAACGTCGATATATGCAATAAAAACCGAACTTCTCCCCTTTTCAATATCTTACTCAGTATTTTAACGAGAAACAAATAGATGATTGAAAATGAAGTATTTAAGGTTATTATCTAATCAATTATGTGTTTGCATCATTTTTATCGTATATATATGAATTAAAACCCATGGACTGAAAATTCACAAAAACGTGGAAAACGGCAAAATATTGCCTAATTCGATGATATTTTGTTTAAATCACATGAAGGAAAAGGAGATGATAAACGTCAAAATATTGCTATATTCGATGATTTTTCGTACGAAACAAAATGCAAGAAAACTTGCTTAAAATGCAATATTATGCGAAATTCTGAGATTTGAAGGCCAAATCACATATCGTGATACTACATGAAATAGTATCGAAATATTGGTAAAAATGAATATATTTACGTAATATCAATCTACATGAAAAACGTGAAAAAAGTCACTATATAACCATATTTGAGGATTTTAACTTCAAATCATAGAGCGAGGTTTCGTATTATTTACATCCAAGAAAAGACATATGACAATGTTGTTTCCAATACAAATGATAAAAAACAATGTGTTTTCATTAGAATTAACTATAATGTTCTTGATTTTCCGTTTATATTAATGAGGGAAGATGTACACGTAAAACCGCTCTAATCCGGCTGAAACGTCGATATATGCAATAAAAACCGAACTTCTCCCCTTTTCAATATCTTACTCAGTATTTTAACGAGAAACAAATAGATGATTGAAAATGAAGTATTTAAGGTTATTATCTAATCAATTATGTGTTTGCATCATTTTTATCGTATATATATGAATTAATACCTATGGACGGAAAATTCACAAAAACGTGGAAAACGGCAAAATATTGCCTAATTCGATGATATTTTGTTTAAATCACATGAAGGAAAAGGGGATGATAAACGTCAAAATATTGCTATATTCGATGATTTTTCGTACGAAACAAAATGCAAGAAAACTTGCTTAAAATGCAAGATTATGCGAAATTCTGAGATTTCAAGGCCAAATCACATATCGTGATACTACATGAAATAGTATCGAAATATTGGTAAAAATGAATATATTTACGTAATATCAAACTACATGAAAAACGTGAAAAAAGTCACTATTTAACCATATTTGAGGATTTTAACTTCAAATCATAGAGCAAGGTTTCGTATTATTTGGATCCAAGAAAAGACATATGACAATGTTGTCTCCAATACAAATGATAAATATCAAAGTGTTTTCATTAGAATTAACTAAAATGTTCCTGGTTTTCCGTTTATATTACCGATGGAAGATGTACACGAAAATCGCTCTATTCCGGCTGAAACGTCGATATATGCAATAAAAACAGAACTTCTCCCCTTTTCAATATCTTACTCAGTATTTTAACGAGAAAGAAATAGTTGATTGAAAATGAAGTATTTAAGGTTATTATCTAATCAATTATGTGTTTGCATCATTTTTATCGTATATATATGAATTAAAACCCATGGACTGAAAATTCACAAAAACGTGGAAAACGGCAAAATATTGCCTAATTCGATGATATTTTGTTTAAATCACATGAAGGAAAAGGAGATGATAAACGTCAAAATATTGCTATATTCGATGATTTTCGTACGAAACAAAATGCAAGAAAACTTGCTCAAAATGCAATATTATGCGAAATTCTGAGATTTGAAGGCCAAATCACATATCGTGATACTACATGAAATAGTATTGAAATATTGGTAAAAATGAATATATTTACGTAATATCAAACTACATGAAAAACGTGAAAAAAATCACTATATAACCATATTTGAGGATTTTAACTTCAAATCATAGAGCGAGGTTTCGTATTATTTAGATCCAAGAAAAGACATATGACAATGTTGTTTCCAATACAAATGATAAAAAACAATGTGTTTTCATTAGAATTAACTATAATGTTCTTGATTTTCCGTTTATATTAACGATAGAAGATGTACACGTAAAACCGCTCTAATCCGGCTGAAACGTCGATATATGCAATAAAAACCGAACTTCTCCACTTTTCAATATCTTACTCAGTATTTTATCGAAAAACAAATAGATGATTGAAAATGAAGTATTTAAGGTTATTATCTAATCAATTATGTGTTTACATCATTTTTATCGTATATATATATGAATTAATCCCCATGGACGGAAAATTCACAAAAACGTGGAAAACGGCAAAATATTGCCTAATTCGATGATATTTTGTTTAAATCACATGAAGGAAAAGGAGATGATAAACGTTAAAATATTGCTAAATTCGATGATTTTTCGTACGAAGCAAAATGCAAGAAAACTTGCTTAAAATGAAATATTATGCGATATTCCTAGATTTGAAGGCCAAATCACATATCGTGATAGTACATGAAATAGTATCGAAATATTGGTAAAAATGAATATATTTACGTATTATCAAACTACATGAAAAACGTGAAAAAAGTCAGTATATAACCATATTTGAGGATTTTAACTTCAAATCATAGAGCGAGGTATCGTATTATTTAGATCCAAGAAAAGACATATGACAATGTTGTTTCCAATACAAATGATAAAAAACAATGTGTTTTCATTAGAATTAACTATAATGTTCTTGATTTTCCGTTTATATTAACGAGGGAAGATGTACACGTAAAACCGCTCTATTCCGGCTGAAACGTCGATATATGCAATAAAAACCGAACTTCTCCCCTTTTCAATATCTTACTCAGTATTTTAACGAGAAACAAATAGATGATTGAAAATGAAGTATTTAAGGTTATTATCTAATCAATTATGTGTTTGCATCATTTTTATCGTATATATATGAATTAAAACCCATGGACAGAAAATTCACAAAAACGTGGAAAACGGCAAAATATTGCCTAATTCGATGATATTTTGTTTAAATCACATGAAGGAAAAGGAGATGATAAACGTCAAAATATTGCTATATTCGATGATTTTTCGTACGAAACAAAATGCAAGAAAACTTGCTTAAAATGCAATATTATGCGAAATTCTGAGATTTGAAGGCCAAATCACATATCGTGATACTACATGAAATAGTATCGAAATATTGGTAAAAATGAATATATTTACGTAATATCAATCTACATGAAAAACGTGAAAAAAGTCACAATATAACCATATTTGAGGATTTTAACTTCAAATCATAGAGCGAGGTTTCGTATTATTTACATCCAAGAAAAGACATATGACAATGTTGTTTCCAATACAAATGATAAAAAACAATGTGTTTTCATTAGAATTAACTATAATGTTCTTGATTTTCCGTTTATATTAACGATGGAAGATGTACACTTAAAACCGCTCTAATCCGGCTGAAACGTCGATATATGCAATAAAAACCGAACTTCTCCCCTTTTCAATATCTTACTCAGTATTTTAACGAGAAACAAACAGATGATTGAAAATGAAGTATTTAAGGTTATTATCTAATCAATTATGTGTTTGCATCATTTTTATCGTATATATATATGAATTAATACCCATGGACGGAAAATTCACAAAAACGTGGAAACCGGCAAAATATTGCCTAATTCCATGATATTTTGTTTAAATCACATGAAGGAAAAGGAGATGATAAACGTTAAAATATTGCTAAATTCGATGATTTTTCGTACGAAGCAAAATGCAAGAAAATTTGCTTAAAATGCAATATTATGCGAAATTCTGAGATTTGAAGGCCAAATCACATATCGTGATACTACATGAAATAGTATCGAAATATTGGTAAAAATGAATATATTTACGTAATATCAAACTACATGAAAAACGTGAAAAAAGTCACTATATAACCATATTTGAGGATTTTAACTTCAAATCATAGAGCGAGGTTTCGTATTATTTAGTTCCAAGAAAAGACATATGACAATGTTGTTTCCAATACAAATGATAAAAAACAATGTGTTTTCATTAGAATTAACTATAATGTTATTGATTTTCCGTTTATATTAACGATGGAAGATGTACACGTAAAACCGCTCTAATCCGGCTGAAACGTCGATATATGCAATAAAAACCGAACTTCTCCACTTTTCAATATCTTACTCAGTATTTTATCGAAAAACAAATAGATGATTGAAAATGAAGTATTTAAGGTTATTATCTAATCAATTATGTGTTTACATCATTTTTATCGTATATATATATGAATTAATCCCCATGGACGGAAAATTCACAAAAACGTGGAAAACGGCAAAATATTGCCTAATTCGATGATATTTTGTTTAAATCACATGAAGGAAAAGGAGATGATAAACGTTAAAATATTGCTAAATTCGATGATTTTTCGTACGAAGCAAAATGCAAGAAAACTTGCTTAAAATGAAATATTATGCGAAATTCCTAGATTTGAAGGCCAAATCACATATCGTGATAGTACATGAAATAGTATCGAAATATTGGTAAAAATGAATATATTTACGTATTATCAAACTACATGAAAAACGTGAAAAAAGTCAGTATATAACCATATTTGAGGATTTTAACTTCAAATCATAGAGCGAGGTTTCGTATTATTTACATCCAAGAAAAGACATATGACAATGTTGTTTCCAATACAAATGATAAAAAACAATGTGTTTTCATTAGAATTAACTATAATGTTCTTGATTTTCCGTTTATATTAATGAGGGAAGATGTACACGTAAAACCGCTCTAATCCGGCTGAAACGTCGATATATGCAATAAAAACCGAACTTCTCCCCTTTTCAATATCTTACTCAGTATTTTAACGAGAAACAAATAGATGATTGAAAATGAAGTATTTAAGGTTATTATCTAATCAATTATGTGTTTGCATCATTTTTATCGTATATATATGAATTAATACCTATGGACGGAAAATTCACAAAAACGTGGAAAACGGCAAAATATTGCCTAATTCGATGATATTTTGTTTAAATCACATGAAGGAAAAGGAGATGATAAACGTCAAAATATTGCTATATTCGATGATTTTTCGTACGAAACAAAATGCAAGAAAACTTGCTCAAAATGCAATATTATGCGAAATTCTGAGATTTGAAGGCCAAATCACATATCGTGATACTACATGAAATAGTATCGAAATATGGGTAAAAATGAATATATTTACGTAATATCAAACTACATGAAAAACGTGAAAAAAGTCACTATTTAACCATATATGAGGATTTTAACTTCAAATCATAGAGCAAGGTTTCGTATTATTTGGATCCAAGAAAAGACATATGACAATGTTGTTTCCAATACAAATGATAAAAATCAAAGTGTTTTCATTAGAATTAACTAAAATGTTCCTGGTTTTCCGTTTATATTACCGATGGAAGATGTACACGAAAATCGCTCTATTCCGGCTGAAACGTCGATATATGCAATAAAAACAGAACTTCTCCCCTTTTCAATATCTTACTCAGTATTTTAACGAGAAAGAAATAGTTTATTGAAAATGAAGTATTTAAGGTTATTATCTAATCAATTATGTGTTTGCATCATTTTTATCGTATATATATGAATTAAAACCCATGGACTGAAAATTCACAAAAACGTGGAAAACGGCAAAATATTGCCTAATTCGATGATATTTTGTTTAAATCACATGAAGGAAAAGGAGATGATAAACGTCAAAATATTGCTATATTCGATGATTTTTCGTACGAAACAAAATGCAAGAAAACTTGCTCAAAATGCAATATTATGCGAAATTCTGAGATTTGAAGGCCAAATCACATATCGTGATACTACATGAAATAGTATCGAAATATTGGTAAAAATGAATATATTTACGTAATATCAAACTACATGAAAAACGTGAAAAAAGTCACTATATAACCATAATTTAAGGATTTTAACTTCAAATCATAGAGCGAGGTTTCGTATTATTTAGATCCAAGAAAAGACATATGACAATGTTGTTTCCAATACAAATGATAAAAAACAATGTGTTTTCATTAGAATTAACTATAATGTTCTTGATTTTCCGTTTATATTAACGATGGAAGATGTACACGTAAAACCGCTCTAATCCGGCTGAAACGTCGATATGTGCAATAAAAACCGAACTTCTCCACTTTTCAATATCTTACTCAGTATTTTATCGAAAAACAAATAGATGATTGAAAATGAAGTATTTAAGGTTATTATCTAATCAATTATGTGTTTACATCATTTTTATCGTATATATATATGAATTAATCCCCATGGACGGAAAATTCACAAAAACGTGGAAAACGGCAAAATATTGCCTAATTCGATGATATTTTGTTTAAATCACATGAAGGAAAAGGAGATGATAAACGTTAAAATATTGCTAAATTCGATGATTTTTCGTACGAAGCAAAATGCAAGAAAACTTGCTTAAAATGAAATATTATGCGATATTCCTAGATTTGAAGGCCAAATCACATATCGTGATAGTACATGAAATAGTATCGAAATATTGGTAAAAATGAATATATTTACGTATTATCAAACTACATGAAAAACGTGAAAAAAGTCAGTATATAACCATATTTGAGGATTTTAACTTCAAATCATAGAGCGAGGTATCGTATTATTTAGATCCAAGAAAAGACATATGACAATGTTGTTTCCAATACAAATGATAAAAAACAATGTGTTTTCATTAGAATTAACTATAATGTTCTTGATTTTCCGTTTATATTAACGAGGGAAGATGTACACGTAAAACCGCTCTATTCCGGCTGAAACGTCGATATATGCAATAAAAACCGAACTTCTCCCCTTTTCAATATCTTACTCAGTATTTTAACGAGAAACAAATAGATGATTGAAAATGAAGTATTTAAGGTTATTATCTAATCAATTATGTGTTTGCATCATTTTTATCGTATATATATGAATTAAAACCCATGGACAGAAAATTCACAAAAACGTGGAAAACGGCAAAATATTGCCTAATTCGATGATATTTTGTTTAAATCACATGAAGGAAAAGGAGATGATAAACGTCAAAATATTGCTATATTCGATGATTTTTCGTACGAAACAAAATGCAAGAAAACTTGCTTAAAATGCAATATTATGCGAAATTCTGAGATTTGAAGGCCAAATCACATATCGTGATACTACATGAAATAGTATCGAAATATTGGTAAAAATGAATATATTTACGTAATATCAATCTACATGAAAAACGTGAAAAAAGTCACTATATAACCATATTTGAGGATTTTAACTTCAAATCATAGAGCGAGGTTTCGTATTATTTACATCCAAGAAAAGACATATGACAATGTTGTTTCCAATACAAATGATAAAAAACAATGTGTTTTCATTAGAATTAACTATAATGTTCTTGATTTTCCGTTTATATTAATGAGGGAAGATGTACACGTAAAACCGCTCTAATCCGGCTGAAACGTCGATATATGCAATAAAAACCGAACTTCTCCCCTTTTCAATATCTTACTCAGTATTTTAACGAGAAACAAATAGATGATTGAAAATGAAGTATTTAAGGTTATTATCTAATCAATTATGTGTTTGCATCATTTTTATCGTATATATATGAATTAAAACCCATGGACTGAAAATTCACAAAAACGTGGAAAACGGCAAAATATTGCCTAATTCGATGATATTTTGTTTAAATCACATGAAGGAAAAGGAGATGATAAACGTCAAAATATTGCTTTATTCGATGATTTTTCGTACGAAACAAAATGCAAGAAAACTTGCTCAAAATGCAATATTATGCGAAATTCTGAGATTTGAAGGCCAAATCACATATCGTGATACTACATGAAATAGTATCGAAATATTGGTAAAAATGAATATATTTACGTAATATCAAACTACATGAAAAACGTGAAAAAGTCACTATTTAACCATATTTGAGGATTTTAACTTCAAATCATAGAGCAAGGTTTCGTATTATTTGGATCCAAGAAAAGACATATGACAATGTTGTTTCCAATACAAATGATAAAAATCAAAGTGTTTTCATTAGAATTAACTAAAATGTTCCTGGTTTTCCGTTTATATTACCGATGGAAGATGTACACGAAAATCGCTCTATTCCGGCTGAAACGTCGATATATGCAATAAAAACAGAACTTCTCCCCTTTTCAATATCTTACTCAGTATTTTAACGAGAAAGAAATAGTTGATTGAAAATGAAGTATTTAAGGTTATTATCTAATCAATTATGTGTTTGCATCATTTTTATCGTATATATATGAATTAAAACCCATGGACTGAAAATTCACAAAAACGTGGAAAACGGCAAAATATTGCCTAATTCGATGATATTTTGTTTAAATCACATGAAGGAAAAGGAGATGATAAACGTCAAAATATTGCTATATTCGATGATTTTTCGTACGAAACAAAATGCAAGAAAACTTGCTTAAAATGCAATATTATGCGAAATTCTGAGATTTGAAGGCCAAATCACATATCGTGATACTACATGAAATAGTATCGAAATATTGGTAAAAATGAATATATTTACGTAATATCAATCTACATGAAAAACGTGAAAAAAGTCACTATATAACCATATTTGAGGATTTTAACTTCAAATCATAGAGCGAGGTTTCGTATTATTTACATCCAAGAAAAGACATATGACAATGTTGTTTCCAATACAAATGATAAAAAACAATGTGTTTTCATTAGAATTAACTATAATGTTCTTGATTTTCCGTTTATATTAATGAGGGAAGATGTACACGTAAAACCGCTCTAATCCGGCTGAAACGTCGATATATGCAATAAAAACCGAACTTCTCCCCTTTTCAATATCTTACTCAGTATTTTAACGAGAAACAAATAGATGATTGAAAATGAAGTATTTATGGTTATTATCTAATCAATTATGTGTTTGCATCATTTTTATCGTATATATATGAATTAAAACCCATGGACTGAAAATTCACAAAAACGTGGAAAACGGCAAAATATTGCCTAATTCGATGATATTTTGTTTAAATCACATGAAGGAAAAGGAGATGATAAACGTCAAAATATTGCTTTATTCGATGATTTTTCGTACGAAACAAAATGCAAGAAAACTTGCTTAAAATGCAATATTATGCGAAATTCTGAGATTTGAAGGCCAAATCACATATCGTGATACTACATGAAATAGTATCGAAATATTGGTAAAAATGAATATATTTACGTAATATCAAACTACATGAAAAACGTGAAAAAAGTCACTATTTAACCATATTTGAGGATTTTAACTTCAAATCATAGAGCAAGGTTTCGTATTATTTGGATCCAAGAAAAGACATATGACAATGTTGTTTCCAATACAAATGATAAAAATCAAAGTGTTTTCATTAGAATTAACAAAAATGTTCCTGGTTTTCCGTTTATATTACCGATGGAAGATGTACACGAAAATCGCTCTATTCCGGCTGAAACGTCGATATATGCAATAAAAACAGAACTTCTCCCCTTTTCAATATCTTACTCAGTATTTTAACGAGAAAGAAATAGTTGATTGAAAATGAAGTATTTAAGGTTATTATCTAATCAATTATGTGTTTGCATCATTTTTATCGTATATATATGAATTAAAACCCATGGACTGAAAATTCACAAAAACGTGGAAAACGGCAAAATATTGCCTAATTCGATGATATTTTGTTTAAATCACATGAAGGAAAAGGAGATGATAAACGTCAAAATATTGCTATATTCGATGATTTTTCGTACGAAACAAAATGCAAGAAAACTTGCTCAAAATGCAATATTATGCGAAATTCTGAGATTTGAAGGCCAAATCACATATCGTGATACTACATGAAATAGTATCGAAATATTGGTAAAAATGAATATATTTACGTAATATCAAACTACATGAAAAACGTGAAAAAAGTCACTATATAACCATATTTGAGGATTTTAACTTCAAATCATAGAGCGAGGTTTCGTATTATTTAGATCCAAGAAAAGACATATGACAATGTTGTTTCCAATACAAATGATAAAAAACAATGTGTTTTCATTAGAATTAACTATAATGTTCTTGATTTTCCGTTTATATTAACGATGGAAGATGTACACGTAAAACCGCTCTAATCCGGCTGAAACGTCGATATATGCAATAAAAACCGAACTTCTCCACTTTTCAATATCTTACTCAGTATTTTATCGA